>NC_135576.1:920000-1184641 GCF_965152235.1 Eretmochelys imbricata
ACCTCCCCTACCCCCAGGGGTGGGATTTTGACATGGGGGTGCAGCAAGGTGGTTAACCCGCTCCTAGGAAAAAGGGAGTGAGAGCAGCTGAGGGAGGCTGGCTGAGTAGGGGACAGAGCTGTGGCTGCACCCAGTGAGGCCACAGCTGGCCCTGATCTAAGAGCTAAAAGAGGAACTGGGTCAGTCCCTCTCCAGCCTTGGAGGAGGAAGGACCTGGCTGCTGGGAGCACAGAGGACCTTGGGCAGAGCAGTGCTGGGGAAGGGCAAGAGGAGCTGGGGAGCTCCAGCCTGGCAACGCCCCAGGCTGAGGCCTGGTTAAAGGCCCAAGGCAGGTACTGGGGCTGCAGAGGTAGGTGGTCCAACCCCCTTGACAATGATGAATGGCTGTTACAGACTGCAGTCTGCCCCCAGAGAAAGGGGGCTAGATGATGACTGGCAGTAGCCACTGAGGCAAGGTGGGGATAGGGGGAAGAGGTTCCCCTGGGAGTGTGGGGGCACGGCTGTGGGACAGCACCCCAAGAAAAGGGGCACTGGGGTCTGGGAGGGAGAGCGGTCAGCAGGAGGTGCTGAGAGTGCTGGGACTGAGCTAATTCCTGGACGACCAGCATGAGGTGCCGCAGCAGTGAGTGCTTGATATGCTACAGGGGAGTGTTGAGGGGCGGGACATGGCTCGTGTTTAAAAACCTTGGGACTACAGGATTGGTTCAGGAAAATGTAATCTATGACGCAGGTGTAGAGCAGCATCTGATTGGTCCGATCCAAAGGCGGCGATAACTAGCCTGAGGGGTTGTGAGCCTTGGGAGCTCCCTCTTTCCCCAGGAACAGTCGCAGGGGTAAGATCTCTCTCTCTCTGACTCAATCACGTGCTGCCTGTCTTTGCTCTTTGCAAAGGGGCTTTCTTTTCCCTTTTCTTCCCTGTTCTCTGTCTATATTTTTCAATATTTTTTAATGTTTTTAAATGCTCTTTTCTTAACCTAGCCTTATATGTAATATTTTAAATGCTTTTCTATTAACCTCCTTTTATATTTTACCATGTGCTTACCAAACAGTCTCCACTTTATAAAATGTCCTTTTTTTGCCATGTGTTCTTTTTAACTTATCTTTATATTTAATAGTTTTTAAATTTTTTTCAATTTTTTTATTCTTTAACATGCCAAACTAGGCCTTTAAAATCATCTCTCCTTGCTAAACCTAACCAAAAATCTTTCTTTTATAACTTGCCTCTATTCTTTCAAACTAACCCTTTAAAAACAAAAAAAATCTTTTATTTTTCTTTCTATTTTTTCAACCTTTTCCTCTGAACAATCAACCACCTGTAGCAAAGCACAAACATGCAACATACTCCCTATTCAAACATAAAATAATCAAAAAGAAATTCATAAGGGCCGATAGCACCAAACCTCAACACCAACTGGAATGGAGGGCAGGACATAAGCCCTAAAGGGGGTGTGAAAACCTGTCAAAAATTACATGGTGGTGAATACTATCGTGGTATATTTCTGGTGTGGAGAAAGTAAATAAGGAAGTGTTATTTACTCCTTCTCATAACAACTAGGGGCCACCAAATGAAATTAATAGACAGCAGGTTTAAAACAAACAAAAGGAAGTATTTTTTTCACACAATGCACAGTCAACCTGTGGAACTCCTTGCCAGAGGATCTTGTGAAGGCCAAGACTATAATAGGGTTCAAAAAAGAACTAGATGATAAAATCATGGAGGATAGGTCCATCAATGGCTATGAGCCAGGATAGGCAGGGATGGTGTCCCTAGTCTCTGTTTACCAGAGGCTGGGAATGAGCGACAGGGGATGGGTCATTTGATGATTCCCTGTTCTGTTCATTCCCTCTGGGGCACCTGGCATTGGCCACTGTTGGAAGACTGGAGACTGGGCTGGAAGGACCTTTGGTCTGACCCAGTACGGCTGTTCTTATGTTGAAACTGGTTGAAAGGTTGTACTCAGAGAGTAGGTCTGAAGGGTTTGCTGTCAGACCTAGAAGGCAAATCTGGTGGGGTCCTGTAGGGGTCAGTCCTGGTTCTGGTACTACTCCATTGATTATAGAGTGGGGAATATGCTCATAAAATATGTGGATGACACCACCCTGGGAGGGGTTACATGCACTTTGGTGGCCTGAACTGGAATTCAAAACGACCTTGACAAATTAGAGAATTCATCTGAAATCAACAAGATGAAATTCAATCAAGACAAGTGCGAAGTACTGCACTTGGGAAGGCAAAATCAAATACACAGCTACAAATGGGGGACAACTGGGCGGGCGGTAGCTGTGCAGAAAAGGATCTGGGGGTTGTAGTGGATCAGAAACTGAATGTGAGTCCACAGCATAGTGGAGTTGTGAAAAAGTGTAATGTCACCCTGAGGGGCACTAACCGGAGTGTCGCATGTAAGGCACGGGAGGTAATCCTCCCTCTGAACTTGACAGCGGGGAGGTCTCAGCTGGATACCGTGTCCAATTCTGCGCACCCCACTTAGGCAAGATGTGCACAAATTGGAGGGACTCTAGGGGAGAGCAACCAAAACAAGAAGGTTCAGAAAACCTGGCCTGTGAGGAAAGGTTAGACTGGGCCTGTTTAGCCTTGAGAAAAGGAGACTGAGGGGGACCTGATAAGTCGTCAGATATATTAAGAGCTGTTACAAAGATAACAGGGATCTACTGTTCTCCATGGCCACTGACAGGAGAAGAAGAAGCAAACTGCAGCACATGATGGGTTTAATCTGCAACATGCGAGATGTAGGTGAGATTAGGAAAGACTTTTGAACTCTCAGGGGAGCTAAACTCTGGAGCAGGTGCCCACAGGAGGCTTGGGGATCCCTGTCATCGGCAGTTTATAAGACCAGGTTGGACAAACCCCTGTCAGGGCTGTGTCACGGAGTCCCCGGGCGATGCTCTGGAACTGCTCCCTACGAAGCCAGGCAGGACTCTGGGGAAGTCTCCTCTCTGGGAGCAGCCTGTCTGCAGGACACACAGCTCACCCGGCTTCCACCTTACTGGGTCTGACCTCGGAGCATTCAGCCTCCTCTGCCCTTCCGTACGCTTCCCGCAGCCAGTCCGCTCAGGCGGGGTCCTGGGGAAGCCAGAGGGTCCTGCCCCCCAACTCTGCCATCAGACGTGACTCTCAGCCAGCCAGTAAAAACAGAAGGTTTATTAGATGACAGGAACATGGTCTAAAACAGAGCTTGTAGGTACAGAACAGGACCCCTCAGCTGGGTCCATTTTTGGGGGCAGTGAGCCAGACAACCACATCTGCCCTTCACTCCATGTCCCCAGCCAGCCCCAAACTGAAACTCCCTCCAGCCCCTCCTCCTCTGGGCTTTGTCCCTTTCCCGGGCCAGGAGGTCACTGGATTCCTTTGTTCTCCAACCCTTTAGCTCTCACCTTGCAGGGGGGAAGGGCCCAGGCCATCAGTTGCCAGGAGACAGAGTGTTGGCCATTCTCTGTGTCCAGACCCCTGCACACACCTGCCCTCTAGGGCTCTGCAAGGATCATACACCCTTACCCCACCACCTAGATACTTAAGAACTGCCTAGGGGAAACTGAGGCACCCCCACAATATTCAGAGAAAACATTAAGAACAGTCCTGCTTCTTTACAGGCTGGTCTAGGGTTACTTGGCCTGGCCGCAGCCCAGGGGGCTGGACTTGATGATGTCTCAAGATTCCTTCCCGCCCCACATCTCTACTTCAATGTGTCTCTGGAAAGGTTCTTTCCCAAGAGACTGGGCAAATTGTGGGCATTCATAGACACCACCCTAACAACTCTCTCTGCTGCTAAAAGGCTAACAGCCAGGACACCCCCGCCCACCCCAGACAGCCCTCCCATGGGGAACACCCTGCCGCCCAGTCTGCACCTTGCACCGGCTTCGCTACCCCAAGTTTAGGTGGTGCTTACCGACTGGAGCATGAGGACATAGGTATCTCTATATAGGGTCAGATCGGGGTCCTTAAGCCCTGTCTCTGGCCGTGGCCAGCACTGCCTCCTGCAGAGAAAGGGGCACGAACCCTGCAGTGATGAGCTAATCCACCCCCCAGGAAGTTACACACACATGCACGCGCTCATGCCCCGAAGCAGGAGGGGTTTAGTCCTTTCAGGGGGTTAGTGTTTACTATTCTAACTCTGGGTCTTGTTATTCATAGAAATGTCCATCTCTTGTCTGAATCCCGGTAAGCTCTCAGCCTCAAAGTCCTGTAGCAATGAGTTCCACAGGCTGATTCAGTGTTGTGTGAAAAAGCTTTTGCTCCCATCCAGTTCAAATTTCCCACTTTTCAGTCTTGTCGAATGTCACTTTGACCCTGTACCTTGAGACAGTGGGAACAGAACCTCCTGCTTTCCCATCTCGACCCCCATGGGTATTCTCTTATTTGTCTCCTCGTGCATGTAACAGTCCCTATCTTTTCAACCAGGGGCAGGATAGGGGAGAAACCCGCCTAGAGGCAGGTGTCACGGAGTCCCCGGGCAATGCTCTGGAACTGCTCCCCTTGAAGCCAGTCAGGACTCTGGGGAAGTCTCCTCTCTGTGAGCAGCCTGTCTGCAGGACACACAGCTCACCCGGCTTCCACCTTCCTGGGTCTGACCTTGGAGCATTCAGCATCCTCTGCCCCTCCGTGCGCTTCCCACAGCGAGTCCACTCAGGCGGGGTCCTGGGGAAGCCAGAGGGTCCTGCCCCCCAACTCTGCCGTCAGACAGGACACTCAGCCAGCCAGTAAAAACAGAAGGTTTATTAGATGACAGGAACATGGTCTAAAACAGAGCTTGTAGGTGCAGAGAACAGGACCCCTCAGCTGGGTCCATTTTGGGGGGCAGTGAGCCAGACAACCACGTCTGCAGTTCACTCCATGTCCCAGCCAGCCCCAAACTGAAACTCCCTCCAGCCCCTCCTCCTCTGGGCTTTCCCCTTTCCCAGCCAGGAGGTCACCTGATTCCTTTGTTCTCCAACCCTTTAGCTCTCACCTTGCAGGGGGGAAGGGCCCAGGCCATCAGTTGCCAGGAAACAGGGTGTTGGCCATTCTCTGTGTCCAGACCCCTGCACACACCTGCCCTCTAGGGCTCTGCAATGATCGCACACCCTTATCCCACCCCCTAGATACTTAAGAACTGCACAGGGGAAACTGAGGCACCCCCACACTATTCAGAGGAAACATTAAGAACAGTCCCACTTCGTCACAGCAGGCTAATCTCTGCTGTGCTGGGTGAGGTGCAGAGATCTGCTAGATCACATGACAAAGGGCCCTTCTGCTGCAGCTGGGGGGCTGAATGCAGTCCAGAGTGGGGGGCCAGAGCCTGCACAGGGGAGCCCCCTGCTCAAGGGGGAAGGGAAGGTCCTTACCAGACACCACGAGCCTGGGAAGGAAGGGCAGAGCGCTCATCGGGGGGATGTGTGAAGGGGGAGCTTAGCCTGGGGCGAGAAGCGGGGGTGGTCTGTGTGCTCTTCTCTTCCCTTGGGCCGCGGAGGGGCAGGACAGAGAACTCTGGGCAGCCCTGGTCTGCCTGGGGAGGACTTGGACGCTGCAGCGCTGGTGCCAGGTAACCGTAAGCTGGGCCGGCCGGCGGAGACAGGCCGAGCGAGGAAACACTAAGAAATGTCTGTTAGTAGGCGCCCCCTCACCCCACACTCGCTGGGGTAACAGAACAGTAAATCTGGCCTCTGGCTGGGACGGACTCTCTGTGGCCCCTCCGTGTCTGCACAGAGCCTGACCTGGCCACTGCAGCCCTGCGCCCGCCAGTCACACGCATCCTCCACGCAGCAGGGCCATGCGCAAGCCCTGACCCCCACCCTGGGGTTCTCTCTGGCTGGGCTCCCAGAGGGCCCTCACCCTGGGGTCTAGGCTTGGGAGGGAGCCCGAGTCCCCACAAAGTCACAAGCACAGTCCGCCAACAGGTACCTGAACAGGAGACTGATGAGGGGCCGGGCTCCAGGCCCGTGAGCAGCAGGTCCAGGTGCTGAGGGACAGCACGAGCGTCAATCCCTTCTCTTTCCCTCAGGCCGCTTCCCACCATGGCCCAAGGGGCACTGCCGCATGGGGACCTCCGCGTGTGCACATAACGAGCACGGATGGGCCTCGCCTTCACATTTAAATCTGTGCAGCTCCCTGCCCAAAGTGCGTGTGCAGTCACCCGGCTAATCAGCAGGTGCAATGCAGACTTGCACACACCTGTGATCAGAGAGTGGGCACACCAGGGGTGAGCGTGTGCATGGAACTGTGCACACCGCAGGCCCTGGGCGGAAGGCCAGCTCCGTGCACGAGGGGCCTGGCATTCTGCGGGGAGTGTCTTTCTCCCTGAGTGTGGTCTCTCCACAGAGACGGGCCGGGGTCTTTGTCCTCTGTGCTGGGAGCTGCAGCAGCCCATCTGCACAGCTCACGCAGGCTCCCAGAGCGGGAGGGAAGTTTGGGGCTGGGGTGCAGAACAGCCCAGCCCCAGCAGGGCAGTACCACAGCTACCCTGGGGCCAGGCCCAGAACGATCCCCAGCACTTGGCCTGGGCCACTCCATTAATTGCTGCGAGGGGTGCAGAGCAGGGCTAGGGGGCAGAATTAACTGATGAGCCAGGGTGGGGGCTGCTGGCAGGACCGTGGAGGCGCTGGGGGAGCTTGACAGCCAGAGGCCAGGCCAAATGCCACACGCTCCTCATGTGAAGATCTGTGGGGCTGGCTCGTGCGGTTTGACCTTGGGGGCCATGTCCTGCAGCCAGCTGCCCCGGGAGCTGGTGGGCACCTGGACTTCCCCCAGTGGCCACCAGGTGTCACCTCACGTCAGTAAAGCCACCCCAGCGCTGGCTGGGGACACTGAGGCAGCCCCCAGAGAGGGAGAGGCCTTGCGGGGCGGAGCAGGCCCCGGCCCCCGGGTGCAGCTCTGGGGCAGAGCTGGGGGCTCTGAGTGGGGCCCACTCGCGGCGGCCGACGGCGCGCTGGAAGCGGAGGAGAGTTTGAGGTCTGCCGCAGAGCTCCGCGTTCCCACCCCCGGGGTGCAGGGCGCTCGTAGCTCTGAGACGTGCGTCACGCGGAGAAAAGCTTCGGGTTCCTTCGAGATTGCAGCTGACCGGAGACGTACCACAGCTTCGAAAGGTGACGGTGCCACGGAAAACGCTGCTTTTACCCAGGTGAATTTAAATGAAAGAGGTTCCTGCCCCGTCAAAGCTTTTCTAAACTTGCCCTTTATTCTTTAGTAGCTTGCGTTTAGCACAGAACTGAGCGAGATTCACTTACTGTGTGGTACCGGTCGCGGCCGCCTGACTGGACTTGCGGTTCCCGACGAGGCGTGCGGCCGGCCAGTTTGTATCTCTGCTGCCCAGAACTCCCCGTTTCTGCTGTATGGGGGGGGAGCTCCAGCCAGGCCAATGGGGCTTTGCATCTGTGTGTGTGCGGGGGGGGGGGGAATCCTGCACCTGCCCCGAGCTTGTAGTTTGGGGGGGACAATGCCCCCTCACCCTCCTCAAATGACACCCATGGTGGGAATGTGCCCACTGGGGCTGGGGCCTCACCCCACGGAGGGCCCTGCCAAACCTGCCACCTCCCTCAGGCCTAGTGTCTGTGCCTGGGGCAGGGATGGGGGGAATTACCCCTACCCCACTGGGCACTCTTTCCCCCACCCCACAAGCCACTGCCCACTGCCCCTACTGGGCTCTGTTTCCCCCCCCCCAACTAGGCCTTGTCCCCTGTCCACCCCCCGCATACCACTGGTCCCTGCCTCCCCCCTCCAACACCATTGTGCCTTGTCCCCTCCCCCCACATCACAGGCCACTGCCCCCTCCCCCACTGGATCCTGCCCTGCCCCCCACACCATAGGGCCTGCCCCTTTCCTCTGCTGGGCCCTACCCTGCCCCCTGCATCACAGGGCCCTGGCCCCACCCCACTGGGCCCTGCCCCTCACACCACTGGGCACTGCCCCTGCCAGGCCTCACCTCTGCCTCTGAGCCCTTTTTTCTCCCTGTCTGCTCAGCCCACCCTCGGCCCTTTGTACTTCTGTGTCTGCCTCCCCCTCCCTGGGTCCTATCTGCTCCTGGGAGCTCCGAACCAGGAGCACATAGGACCGCCCTCCCCAGCACCACTGCCAGCTCCTTGTGCATGGACCAGTGGGCACCGAGGGGTGGCAGGGGATTGGTGCCCCCCGCGCATCAGGCCAGGTGGCTGGGGCCTTTCCCACAGCCCTGCTCCAGGCTGCAGCCCGGGGCCCAGGGGGAGCTGCCTCTGTGGTGGGGTGGGGAGCGGCTCTCACATCTGCTGCCGAGTTTACGAGGGCTGGCGTTGGCGTTGCATGCAGCAGGCCTTGCTCCAGGGCCGGCCCCGCATGCAGCAGGCCTTGCTCCAGGGCCGGCCCCGTGGGACCATGGGGCCTGCCCAGGAATGAGAGGAATGCTGCGTGCAGCGCAAGACAGACACATGCAAACCTGCTCTGTGCTGCGCAGCCCAGGCCAGGCGCTGGGCACCGGCCCCAGCTCCAGGGCCCCAGCCAGACACTCCCGCTCCCCCGGCCCAGCGCGTCCTCTCAGAAACCAGGAGGCTGCACCAGGCAGCCGGACAGGAGGGTGGCCAGGGGCACTCTGCGCCCTGCTTGGTGGGGCCAGGGGCAGCGCTGCCCATGGTGCCTTTGGGTGCAACCCCCAATGGGCAGGGCCGTTCTGGCCCTTTGCCGCCAGGTGACTCCCGCAGAGCCCACCTGAGCTCGGGCTCTGACCCCTGCTTCTGGAGGGGAGCGAGCGCCCTTCACTCAGAGCCTGTTGGTCCATGTCCCCCCGAGAGCCGCTCCCTGCCTCCCCCCGTCATTTGCCTGGGGAGGGGTGATGCCAGTGGGACAGGGCAAGGGGGGCGGGTTACGTAGGACGTCTTGCTGATCCGGGGTTTCCTGGCTCTGCGAGGGAGGCAGAGGGGGGCTTGCAGGGCGCAGCGTCTAGGTGCGCACACTGGGCCAGCGTGGGGGCGGTTTGGTGATCACTGGCTCCTCACGCTGGCCTTGGGGCAGAGCTGGTCAGGCAGCCCCAGAGTGACCGTGGCAAGCAGCGACCTCAACCCCACAGGGCACTTGGCCAAGGGCACCACTCAGCTCTGAACAGGTGACTCGCCGGGGGCGAGGCTGGGAGGGGATTTGGGGGGGGCCAGGAGGGCAGGCTCGGAGGGGGCTGAAGGCAGCGTGTCCGAGGGGGGAGCTGGTGGCACAGGCTGGGAGGGGATTTGGGGGCCAGGAGGGCAGGCTCGGAGGGGGCTGAAGGCAGCGTGTACAAGGGGGGAGCCAGGGGTGAGGCTGGGAGGGGATTTGGGGGGGCCAGGAGGGCAGGCTCGGAGGCGTCTGAAGGCAGCGTGTCCGAGGGGGGAGCCAGGGGCGAGGCTGGGAGGGGATTTGGGGGCCAGGAGGGCAGGCTCGGAGGCCTCTGAAGGCAGCGTGTCCGAGGGGGGAGCTGGTGGCACAGGCTGGGAGGGAATTTGGGGGCCAGGAGGGCAGGCTCGGAGGGGGTTGAAGGCAGCGTGTCCGAGGGGGGAGCCAGGGGTGAGGCTGGGAGGGGATTTGGGGGGGCCAGGAGGGCAGGCTCGGAGGCGTCTGAAGGCAGCGTGTCCGAGGGGGGAGCCAGGGGCGAGGCTGGGAGGGGATTTGGGGGCCAGAAGGGCAGGGTCGGAGGGGGCTGAAGGCAGCGTGTCCGAGGGGGGAGCCAGGGGTGAGGCTGGGAGGGGATTTGGGGGGGCCAGGAGGGCAGGCTCGGAGGCGTCTGAAGGCAGCGTGTCCGAGGGGGGAGCCAGGGGCGAGGCTGGGAGGGGATTGGGGGGGCAGGAGGGCAGGCTCGGAGGCGTCTGAAGGCAGCGTGTCCGAGGGGGGAGCCAGGGGCGAGGCTGGGAGGGGATTTGGGGGCCAGAAGGGCAGGGTCGGAGGGGGCTGAAGGCAGCGTGTCCGAGGGGGGAGCTGGTGGCACAGGCTGGGAGGGAATTTGGGGGCCAGGAGGGCAGGCTCGGAGGGGGCTGAAGGCAGCGTGTCCGAGGGGGGAGCCAGGGGTGAGGCTGGGAGGGGATTTGGGGGGGCCAGGAGGGCAGGCTCGGAGGCGTCTGAAGGCAGCGTGTCCGAGGGGGGAGCCAGGGGCGAGGCTGGGAGGGGATTTGGGGGGGGCCAGGAGGGCAGGCTCGGAGGCCTCTGAAGGCAGCGTGTCCGAGGGGGGAGCCGGTGGCACAGGGTGGGAGGGGATTTTGGGGGGCAGGAGGGCAGGGTCAGAGGGGGCTGAAGGCAGCGTGTCCGGGGGGGGAGCCGGTGGCACAGGGTGGGAGGGGATTTTGGGGGCCAGAAGGGCAGGGTCGGAGGGGGCTGAAGGCAGCGTGTCCGAGGGGGGAGCCGGTAGCACAGACTGGGAGGGGTTTTGGGGAGCAGACTCCAAAGCAGCTCCAGTCGTTTGGAACCTCACATGCTACACTTTACAGAGCTCATCAAATCCTTCCCATGCAAATGTCTGGCAATAGCCAGGCGGATCCGCTCGTGCTCAGCTTTCGGCAGAGACCAGTGGAGTTCCCAGCAGCTGCTCAGACGGGCGGAAGAGCCCTGCCTGGGCATGTCACGATGCTCTCAACAGAAGGGCCCATGCAGCGGAGCCAGGGGCTCGCCCCTCAGCCACCCTCCCACGCTACAGCTGCTGTGCAAGGAGACAGCAGCCACAGCTGCGGTTCCCAGATGTTGCTTGCACTGGTGCTACGGAGGACACAGGGCACTGTCTGGAGTCGTTCCCCAGGGAGCTGTGCTGAGCACGGGCTCCCCACTTGCTCTGCGCCATGGAGCCGGACCAAATTCCCACCAGCAGCCGTGGAGCCCACACGCCGGAGTGTGCCATGTTGCCAGGCCCAAGGCTGCAGTCTGCTGAGAAAACAGCCTTAGCAGGGCCCTGAGTGGCATAGGCCTAGGCCTGTCCTGGGGAGAGCAGCTCCTCTGCCCCGCAACTCAGGGTTCGGGACCCCGTTCCATCCACACCCCCAACGCTCTCGAGCGCTCGCACAGATGGTACCATGAGGCCTCCTGCTCCACGTGTGTGAAGAGCAGAGCTTGGGTCCGCTCAACTCCGCTCCAACAGCAAAGCTTGGTCTAGTTTGCCAGCTGAGAGCCCCTCTGTGACGAAGCGGGACTGTTCTTAATGTTTTCTCCGAATACTGTAGGGGTGCCTCAGTTTCCCCTATGCACCTCTTAAGTATCTAGGTGGTGGGATAAGGGCGTGAGATTGTTGCAGAGCCCTAGGCAGGTGTGATGGTGTCTGCACAGAGAATGGCCGACACCCTGTTTCCTGGCAACTGATGGCCTGGGCCCTTCCCCCCCTGCAAAGGTGCCAACTGAAGGTGTTGGAGAACAGAGACCTGGTGGCCTCCTGGCCCAGGAAAGAGACAAAAGCCAGAGGAGGAGTGGCTGGAGAGTTTCAGTTTGGAGCTGGCTGGGGAAAGAGAGGGAGGCCCTCACCCCCCCATGGTGGACCTGACTGAGGGGTCCTGTTCTCTGCACCTACAAGCTCTGTATTAGACCATGTTCCTGTCGTCTAATAAACATTCTGTTTTACTGGCTGGCTGAGAGTCACGTCTGACTGTGAAGTTGGGGGGCAGGATCCTCTGGCTTCCCCAGGACCCCACCAGGGCAGACTCGCTGTGGGAAGCGCACGGAGGGGCAGAGGAGGCTGAATGCTCCGAGGTCAGACCCGGGAAGGTGGAAGCCGTGTGAGCTGTGTGTCCCACAGACAGGCTGCTCCCAGAGAGGAGGCTCCCCTAGAGTCCCGCCTGGCTTCATGGGGAGCAGTTCCAGAGTATTGCCCGGGGACTCCGTGACACCCTCCCATGCCACTGCCATAATCTTTGTGTAATCTCCCCACCACCACCCCATGCTCTGGCTCCAGTCCTGTGCCAGGGCCCTGTATAGCTCCATGGCATAGCAGCTCCCCCACCTGGGGGCATTGCTGGAGGCAGGGGTTATGTGGAGGGGCCAGCGGCCTGCAGCTGGTTTGGCAGCTCGGGTGGCTGCGGTTCTGCTGTGGAAGGACCATCCAAGGGCCTGACACAGTCTGGGGAGCTGCTCGGCTGGAGCACAGGGTAGGGGAAGGCACCACCTTCCCTGGGCCTGTGGAGGCAGGGATGGGGGGGCATTGGTGGAAGCCATGGGGGGTGAAATGTGGAGGGGGGCATAGTCCTGCTGCCTGCAAGGGGGATACTTGTGATGGTGGCTTGATGCAGAGGCTCATCCCTGAGGACCACAGCTCATGTCACCCCCCTGTCCCGCAGTGGGGGGGTCCTGCTGGGGACGGGGTGCCCCCAGCTTCTAGGAGAGGCAGCCCAGCCCGGAGAGGAGGAGAGCCCCTTTCAGCTCCCCAGGACGTTGACTCTTGTCCCTAAGGATGGCGGAGCACTGTGAGCTTCCACCGCGGAGCCTTCAGTGAATGCGCTTCCTCCCCCGCGGCTGCCTGCCCGGCCGCAGCGCTGGGGCGCCCCGGGCGCGCTCCAGGATTTGGTGCGCGAGCAGCGCCCCGGGACCGTGGGGCCAGCGCGCGAGGCGCACACGGGCTGCAGCCCCCAGCTCGGCGCCGGCCTGCGGGGGTCGGGGCTGGCCGGGGGGGCGCCCAGCTCTGGCGCCGGCCCCTGGCTCCCCCGGCGAGCAGCAGCGGCCGGGGCCGCGGGGCCGCGGATCCGCTTCCAGGCCCGAGCAGCGCCCCGGCCCGGCCCCGGCCCCGGCCCCGGCCCGCGCGCAGCCCGGGGGCCCGGCGGGGTCGCGCGGGGCTGGCGGCGGCAGGGGGCGCTGGGCTGGCTCCGCGGCGGCGGGCTCTGTGCAGTCACGTCCGGAGGGAGGCGCAGGGCAGCGGGGCCGGGGCCGGGGGCGGGGGCCGGGGGGCGGAGGCGGCCGCTCCCGGGGAGCCGGGCGCATTCGGAGCCAGCGCGCGGCGGCAGCAGGGAGCCGCCGGCCGGGGCTGGGCAGGGGGCCGCGCAGCGGGGCGGAGCGGGGCCGGGCCGGGCCCCCCATGGCGCCGCCGCCGCGGCTGCTGCTGCTGCTCCGGCTGCTGCTCCTGGCCGCGCTGCGGGCCGCCGGGCGCGCCGAGCCCGAGGGCGCGAACCGCAGCCTGAGCCTGGCCGTGGTGCTGCCCGAGCGCAACGTGAGCTACGCGTGGGCCTGGCCGCGCGTGGGCCCCGCCATCCGCCTGGCGCTCGAGGCGCTGGAGCGCGGCGACCCCCCGCTGCTGCCCGGCCCGCTCGCCGTCCGCCTCCACTTCAGGAGCTCGGAGCTGGAGGGCGCCTGCTCCGAGTACGTGGCGCCCCTCAACGCCGTGGACCTGAAGCTCTACCACGACCCCGACGTGCTCTTCGGGCCGGGCTGCGTCTACGCGGCCGCCTCGGTGGGGCGCTTCGCCTCGCACTGGCGCCTGCCGCTCATCACGGCCGGGGCGGTGGCCACCGGCTTCAGCCACAAGCGCGGCCACTACGGCACCACGGTGCGCACCGGGCCCTCGGCGCCGCAGCTCGGCGCCTTCGTCTCGCAGCTCCACGCGCACTTCAACTGGAGCGCCCGCGCCGCGCTGCTCTACGCCGACCACAAGACCGACGACCGGCCCTACTACTTCACCATCGAGGGCGTGTACCAGGAGCTCCAGGAGGCGCTCAACCTCACCGTGCGGTACCACATCTACGCGCCCGACGAGGGCGGCGCGGACGCGGCCATCCACTTCATCCGGGCCAGCGGGCGCGGTGAGTGCGCGGGGGCGCAGCGGCCGGGCTGCGCGGGGCTCTGCGCGGGGTGCGCGGGGCGGGGCGCAGCGGCCGGGCTGCGCGGGGCGCTGCGCGGGGCGGGGCGCACTGGGGGGTCCTTCCCCCTTTTGCTCTCTGGGTGGGCACCGAGGGCGCGCGCAGCCCTTTGGAAATTGGGCTGAGTGCCCGCGCGGGAGGTACCGCCGGGCGCGCTGGAGCATCAGCGGAGCAGGAGGCATCGCCGCGCCCCGAGGAGTCTCGGTATCAGCCCGGGGTTCCGCCCGGTGCCCAGCCACCGGCCACGCCTTGGTCTCCTCCACGCTCCAAGGCACCTGCCCCAGCGCCGTCCCCGCCCCGGCACAGGGCACAACCGCTGGAGGCAGCCCCTGCCCGGCCCGCTGCGAGGGGCAGTCCCGGTCCGGCGCAGCCCCGCCGCCCCCAGCCCAGGAGCACCAGCCGCCCAGCTCTCCTCGGCCGGGTTGGACCCAGCCTGCCCGGCGCTGTGGCCGTCCGGCGGTCTCGGGGGGCGGAGTGGGGGCAAAAGCGGTCGAGCCGCAGGGGGGCGCGGAGCGGGGAGCGGGGAGCCGGGGCAGGCGCTTGCTGCTCCCAGCCTGGAGCGTGGGCGGCTCAGCTCTGGGGGCCTGCGGCGGGGGACGCAGCGGCTCCGGCCGAAGTGTAAAGGGAGCTGCGGGGTGGGGCGGGGCCAGCAGGAGCCAGGAGAGACCCCAGTGGCTCCTGGGCTGAGCCCTGTGCCCAGGCAGGGGGGTGAGACCAGCCAGAGGGGAACGAACTAGCCGGGAGCCCCCAGCCCCGGGCTGCGCCCTACAGGAACCGCACCCCTCCGGCGCAGCCCCCCCCCCATAGGCTTTGTAGGCCTGGCTCCGGTGTGGGTTCCTGGGCTGGCTCCGGGGCACTGGGTGGGACTTGATTATTATTTGGGATAGCAGCACTTAGGCCCCGGCCGAGACGGGGGCCCCGTCGGGCCGGGCGCTGCCCGGGCCCCGGCCGAGACGGGGGCCCCGTCGGGCCGGGCGCTGCCCGGGCCCCGGCCGAGACGGGGGCCCCGTCGGGCCGGGCGCTGCCCGGGCCCCGGCCGAGACGGGGGCCCCGTCGGGCCGGGCGCTGCCCGGGCCCCGGCCGAGACGGGGGCCCCGTCGGGCCGGGCGCCGCGCTGATGCAGAGCGAGAGACAAGCAGAGGGGAGGGGGCAGCGCGGTAGTGGCAAAGGACATTCTAGCGCCATGCGGGGGGTGGGGTTTGGCCTGGGCAGAGCTTGGGGAAGGCAACGTGGGCTAAACCCCCTGGCAGGAGCGGCAGAGCAGTGCCAATCTCTGAGCTGCCGTGCGCCCTTTGGGCCAGGCTGGGCAGTGTCACTTTCTCCGGCCCCAGCACGGTCCCCAGGAGGGGCAGCTGCAAGGGAGCAGAGCGCGGAGCTGGAACCAAGTGCGTGACTTTTCCCGGCAGATGGACGGAGCTGGGATTCCAGGCCCGGGTGATGGGGGAGGGGGCTGGGGGCTGCGCCAGCCTGCTGATGGATTGATAAAGCTGCCGCCGGCCTGGGGAGGTGGCCCTGGGAGAGCGGCTATATTGGGAGCAGGAGGAAATGGAGAGGATTACAGAGCAGCTGGAGCCCAAGGGCAGCCTGAGGCTGGTTCATTATTGATGAGAAGGGGTTATTGATTCCGGAGGCAGCTGCTCGGCTGCTGGCTAATGGATCCTAAGATGCTGTGTCATTAAGAAGGGCAGGGAGTCGGGATGCTGGAGCCGGCGTGGCTGGTGGGCACTCCGCTCTGCTCCCAGGAAGCCTGGCCACAGCAGGAGTGGGGCCTGGGGCAGTCGGTGCTTCGCACTGGCTCCTGCCCCAGGTGCTGAGCCTGGGGAGCCCCCTGTGCTGCCCCACACTCATGCTGGGGCAGGTGGGTGCAGGCCCAGGCTGGAGACGCGGTTCTGGCCTCAGTTCTTGCTGCTGAGCGTTAGGAACTGGGAGCTGCAGTGACCTGGCCCTTGGGGGGGCTTTGCATCCCTGTGAGCGTGAGGGGACCCGGCCCCTGAACTTAGCCAAGGGTCTGAATGCTGGGCCCCCAGGGCCCGACGCTCAGATCAGGGAGGGGTCAGTGACTCGGCCCTCACACCAGCACCAGGGCTGTGTGACTGACAGTGGGCAGTTGGGCCAGGCCAGAGGAGGGGCCTTAGGGGTGGTCCAGTGGCCAGGGCACCCGCCAGGTGCTGGAGACCCCTGCTAAGTCCCTGCTCCAGGGATGGGTTAGTTATTTATAGGGGTGGCAGCGACTGACTGGCCCCATTGCTCGGGGTGCGGAAACTCCACAGCCAGGTCTCCTCTGCTCATCGTGCTCTGGGTGCGCGGCGTCTCCCACGTCCCAGGTGAACGTCCTAAGCACTGCACTAGGGGCTAGAAGGGAGCTCCCGCTCTGCCCCACTCGTTGTGGGGCCAGCAGGCCTCAGCTTGGGCTGAAGGCCTGAGACCAACCTGAGAAGCGCTGGGCTGAGACGGAAGGTGGGCCTTAGGCCGGAGCTAGTGGATCCCTGCCTGGGAGCGATGCTGGAACCAGGACCCTGCGCCCTCCTGGCTCCTTCCAGCGCCCAGCCCTGTGCCAGAGCCTGGCGTCTCCCCCGCCCCGCAGCCGCCTCTCCTCTGCTGCCCTGCTCCAGCCCCCGGTGCGGCCCCCTCTCCCCCGCGTGGGCGTGGGCAGGCCTGTGTGCCGGGGCTTGGCCTGCGGCACCCTGTGACATTCCTGCCGCAGCCTCCTCCACCGGCCTGCTCGCGGGCTGGGGGGAGCCCTGGCTGCTCCCCGCCTCTGGCCCCCCTGCTGGGGCCAGGGGCCCCCTTGGGGAGGGGATTTCAGCTGGCGGGCCGGGGGCTGTGGGCAATGCTCCGGCCTGGCTGGGGAGAGCAGCCTGGCTGTCCCCTTCCTGTCCGGGGAGGCACCGGCAGGGCAGCTGCTCTGTTTCCAATTAGCGCCGGAATCCAGGGACCTGCACATTCCTGCCGCTGCCGCAAACCCAAACATGTTTTCACCCCGCTTGGAGCCTGGCGGCTTTGGCCAGGGATCCTCGGCTGTGCCAGGCTCTGCCCCATGTGGGTGTCGGGGCTCCTGGCCCCAGGGCCGGGGCTGAGCCAAGGGGCGCAGCTCACAGCAGGCTTCCCCCAGAAGTTTTCTGCCCCGTCCAGAGGAGCCCGCAGAGCAGCCGGGGCCAGTTTTGAAGCCTGTCCCCCATCAAAGGCAGGCCCGGGGCCGGGTGAGGCACCGTCGGGGGCAGAGGGGCTGGGCCGGGGGATAAGAGGAAGAGGGGCAGGTGGGGGCTGAGTTCTGGAGATGCCAGAGCAGGGGATGGGGGGCAGGTGCGAGGCTGGAGCAGTGGGAAAGGGCAGGTCCCTACTTTGCTACTTGCTGGGGTCGGCCTGGTACGTGGGGCTGGCTGGAGGCCTACAAGGGGAGCAGTGCCCAGCATGTGGGGGGTTGGCGAAGGGGTTTGACTGGAGGTCTGTCTGGGGGTGGCTGGCACATGGGTCTCACTGAGGATGTCTGTGGGGCCGGTTGGATTCTATGGGAGCTAGCTAGAGGTGTGGGGGGCTGGCTGGATGGCTGGGGGCATGCGGGGGGGCTGGCTTGGGACACGCAGGGACGGGGAGGGGCTGGCTGGTTGGGGGTCACATTCATGTATATCATTTTTTCTCCTGTAAGATCATACAAGTCTCTGCAGGGGGTCCCCCTCATCCCCCACCCTAGGGATTGAACCCCCCTGCCGGCCACCCTAGAAACGGCACTTTCATTCTCCATGGGCACTTAGCAAAGGGGGGACAGGCAGGGCCATAAGCTCTGGTCCGGGTGTGCCGAGAGAGAGGAGCTGGGTGAGGGGCAGGGCGGGGGGAGGGTTATGAACCCTGGGGATGAGTGTCCAAGGGCTGAGGTGGGTTCTCCCCCAGTGACCGTTTTTTCACTCAGGATGGGATGGGTTGCAAAGAGATCTGCTCCTGGCGCCTCCGTCCCGCGTCCTACGGGGGTCAGACCAGGGGGGCACAGGGGGGCTTCCCTTGGAGCGGCTGACCCTGGGAAGGCGCTGTGGGGGGATGTCCATGTTCTGGCTCCTGGCTAGTGCGACATGCAGCAACAGGCCTGTCATGCTCGGGCACCATCGGCTCTCGGGCCGCAGCCTGAGGTGGGGAGAGGGAGAGGGTGGTTGCGTGCGAGGGTGGTTGCGTGCGGGGGTGTGTGTGAGAGGGTGCATGTGGGGGTGCGTGCGGGGGTGGGTGCGTGCGGGGGTGGGTGCGTGCGGGGGTGGGTGCGCGCGCGAGAGGGTGCGTGCGGGGGTGGGTGCGGGTGGGTGTGCGGGGGTGGGTGCATGTGGGGGTGCGTGCGGGTGGGTGCGTGCGGGTGGGTGTGCGCGAGAGGGTGTGCGGGGGTGGGTGCGAGAGGGTGGGTGTGCGGGGGTGGGTGCATGCGGGTGGGTGTGCGCGAGAGGGTGTGCAGGTGGGTGCGTGCGGGTGGGTGCGTGCGGGTGTGCGGGTGGGTGCGTGCGGGTGGGTGTGCGCGAGAGGGTGTGCGGGGGTGGGTGCGGGGGTGGGTGTGCGGGGGTGGGTGTGCGGGTGGGTGTGCGGGGGTGGGTGCATGCGGGTGGGTGCATGCGGGTGGGTGTGCGCGAGAGGGTGTGCGGGTGGGTGCGTGCGGGTGGGTGCGTGCGGGTGGGTGCGAGAGGGTGTGCGGGTGGGTGCGTGCGGGTGGGTGTGCGCGAGAGGGTGTGCGGGGTGGGTGCGAGAGGGTGTGCAGGTGGGTGCGTGCGGGTGGGTGCGTGCGGGTGGGTGTGCGCGAGAGGGTGTGCAGGGGTGGGTGCGAGAGGGTGTGCGGGGGTGGGTGTGCGGGTGGGTGTGCGGGGGTGGGTGCATGCGGGTGGGTGTGCGCGAGAGGGTGTGCGGGTGGGTGCGTGCGGGTGGGTGCGTGCGGGTGGGTGTGCGCGAGAGGGTGTGCGGGGTGGGTGCGAGAGGGTGTGCAGGTGGGTGCGTGCGGGGGTGCGTGCGGGTGGGTGCGTGCGGGTGGGTGCGAGAGGGTGGGTGCGTGCGGGTGGGTGTGCGCGAGAGGGTGTGCGGGGGTGGGTGCGAGAGGGTGTGCGGGGGTGGGTGCATGCGGGTGGGTGTGCGCGAGAGGGTGTGCAGGTGGGTGTGTGCGGGTGGGTGCGTGCGGGTGGGTGTGCGCGAGAGGGTGTGCGGGGGTGGGTGCGAGAGGGTGTGCGGGGGTGGGTGCATGCGGGTGGGTGTGCAGGTGGGTGCGTGCGGGTGGGTGCGTGCGGGTGGGTGCGTGCGGGTGGGTGTGCGCGAGAGGGTGTGCGGGGGTGGGTGCGAGAGGGTGTGCGGGGGTGGGTGCATGCGGGTGGGTGTGCGCGAGAGGGTGTGCAGGTGGGTGCGTGCGGGTGGGTGCGTGCGGGTGGGTGTGCGCGAGAGGGTGTGCGGGGTGGGTGCGAGAGGGTGTGCAGGTGGGTGCGTGCGGGTGTGTGCGGGTGGGTGCGTGCGGGTGGGTGCGAGAGGGTGTGCGGGTGGGTGCGTGCGGGTGGGTGTGCGCGAGAGGGTGGGTGGGTGCGTGCGGGTGGGTGCGTGCGGGTGGGTGTGCGCGAGAGGGTGTGCGGGTGGGTGCGTGCGGGGGTGTGTGCGGGTGGGTGTGTGCGGGTGGGTGCGGGTGTGCGTGCGGGTGGGTGCGGGTGGGTGGGTGCGAGAGGGTGCGAGAGGGTGTGCGGGTGGGTGCGTGCGGGTGGGTGTGCGCGAGAGGGTGTGCGGGGGTGGGTGCGTGCGGGGCTGTTTCCGCACTGCTGGAAAGGTGTGTTCCTACCTCGAGTTCCATTCACGGCGCTGACTCGGCTCCGTGGCATTTCACCGGGCCCAGCAGCCTAGTTACACCCTGTGGGGCAGCCTGGGCTAGAACTCGGCGAGCCACGGGTCATGTCTGCGCTGCTCTTGTGACCGAGTTAGGAGCCTTTTTTGTAGTGAAGAGGCACGTTGAGTGACAGCCCGGGTGGGGGGTTGTGGGTGTCAGTGGGGGGGGTGAGAGCGGGGGGTGGGTGAGGGGCTGGGTGGACCGGGTGCCAGGGGAGAAGGAGCCAGGTGAACTTCCCATTCTTCCCCAGTGAGCTGCCTGTCCCCCACCCCCGTCCCCTCACCTTCCCTCCCTCTGTTGGCCCCCAGCTAGCTTGTGGGTGGGGGCAGGGCTGGTCCAGGGATCCCCAGTGCCATGAGGGCCGTGCACTGGGGAGCTCAGGGCATGGAGGCGAGCAGGTTCGGGACACTGGACTCCGTCCGGGGCAGCCCTGAATGTAGTGTGGGACGGGGTCGGGTTCAGCACTCTCACCGACAGGCCGAGTTCTCCACTGTCCCCATCCTCCGGGGAGCGGGATTCCCAAGCTGGACCCATCCCATGATGGGCTCCTGGCGCCCTGTGCTGTGTGTGGGGCTGCCCCTGCAGAGCTGAGACAGTTTATCCACTGTTCCCCATAGGGATTTCCCTACACAGCCCTGAATTTCCCCAATCCCCCGCCCAGTTTTGTGAACTAGTTACATTCAGTGTTGCCAATTTAGTGATTGTTTGGAAATTTGAATTGAAATGGAAACATTAATACACACTTTAAAGCATATACAGTGTATGGTAAAATACGCGTATCTGAAAAAGTATCACAGATTTGAAAAGTATGAACATAGACTAGCTTCCTTATACAGCTGTTGTTTTTATGACAATGTCAGTGATGTTGACCAACCTAATAATTTCAAATGACGATTTGTAAGCAAAGTCTAAATGAGTTCTCTCTGACGGGTTGGGTCACAGAACCCCCCGCGGGACCTGCCACCTGGTGTGCTGGGACTACCTCTGAGCCCGTTTTCCCTGGCAGCCTGGGACTCCGGAACCCTTGCCTGGTTTGAGCCAGACACGCCAGCCTGCTACAAACACAGACTCAGGTCTGAACCACGTCCCTCAAAAGCTGTAGGCTTAACTGAAAACAGCTTAAGGGGTGTTCCTGTCTCCAGCACTCAGATACCCAACTCCCAATGGGGTCCAAACCCCAAATAAATCCGTTTTAGCTTATACAGGGTAAACGTGTAAATTGTTCGCCCTCTGTAACACTGATAGAGAGAGATGCACAGCTGACCGCCCCTCCCCCCCGGTATTAATACATACTCTGGGTTAATTAATAAGTAAAAAGTGATTTTATTAAATACACAAAGTAGGATTTAAGTGGTTCCGAGTAATAACAGACAGAACAAAGTGAATTACCAAGCAAAATAAAATAAAACACACAAGTCTAAGCCTAATACAGTAAGAAATCTGAATACAGATAAAATGTCACCCGCAGAGATGTTTCAATAAGCTTCTAACACAGACTGGACGCCTTCCTAGTCTGGGCCCAATCCTTTTCCCTGGTACAGTCTTTGTTCCAGCTCAGGTGGTAGCTAGGGGATTTCTCATGACTGCCGCCCCCTTTGTTCTGTTCCACCCCTTTATATAGCTTTGGCACAAGGTGGGAATCCTTTGTCCCTCTCTGGGTCCCCGTCCCTCCTTCTAAATGGAAAAGCACCAGCTTAAAGATGTATTCCAGTTCAGCTGACATGATCACATGTCACTGTAAGGCTTCATTACCCACTTGCCAGCACAAGTAAAGACTTACAAGTAAACAGAGCCATCAAAATTCCAAACCACTATTAATGGCCCACACTTTGCATCGTTACAATAGGCCCTCAGAGTTATACTTCATATTTCTAGTTTCAGATACAAGAATGATACATACATACAACTAGGATGACCACACTCAGTAGATTAGAAGCTTTGTAATGATACCTTACAAGAGACCTTTTGCATGAAGTATATTCAAGTTACATCATATTCACACTCATTAGCATATTTTCATAAAATCATATAGAGTGCAATGTCACACTCTCCCGGACAGCTAGTGATGAGCTGGGGGCTGGGGGGAAAGGCTTCAGGACCAGCTTGTATTTACATTCACACCTCATCTACTGAGGTATCCAGCAAACAGAGCTGCCTTGCCCAAGTGATAGATTTTGGCTGGAGCTGGGTTACAAATCACTTGAATGTGGGGGGAGGTGGGTGGGAATGAAATGTTGTTGTTCTTATTGTCTGAGTAAAGGGCAGTAGAACTGTACTTCACCTGTGCTGATTGAGGGCATCGAGAGAGAGAGAGGGAGGGTGGGGACAGGTGTTTTGCTTGATGGTCTGCCTGAGTCACAAGTACGATTTGACCTGCCCCTCTCCACTGTTTAAAGACAGAGCTGATCAGGCTCCATAGAGAGTCTTTTGTTCTGTTAAGTGACCCCTACAGCTGAAGTCACTGATAATCAGATCTAAGTGCTTAGACCTGCTGTGGGGACAGTGTTTCTGTGGCAGAGACGGCCCAGTCTGCACTCGCAGCGAGGTTCCCCCCTGAGCGCTCAGCTGAAATCACTAAGAGCCGGTGGAACCTCAAGAGACCGACTTGCAGAGGTCAAAGTGGCAGGTGGCAGCAGAAGGTGATGGTGCAGGGCCATTGGCAACCGAGCGGTGGAGTGAACAGTGGCACAACGAACAGCAGTGGCCAGAGCGAACAGTGAGCAGCTGGAGGAACGAGCAAGGTGCCTTCTTGCCCCCACCTGGGAGATGAACTCACGTGAAAGCACCTCTGAACTCTGAGTCTCCACTGACCAAGGACAACAGCGGTGAGTGGGGTGCGGTGGAGGGAAAAGTGAGGGGCACGTTAAATAAACATTTGTTTGTTGGACTATATTTTAGTGACTTTGCTCCAGAATACTAGATTTGTGACTGGGAATGGAAACTTATATACATATGTTTCCTAGGAGGCCAAGATTTTTAAAATACATTATTTGCCAAGGTTGTTATCTCACATTGTTGCTATCTTGAGAGGTCATTATGTTGGGGAGTTTCTGTACTAAACATTTTTATTATTATAATTATTTTTTACATAAGAATGACCACACTGGGTCAGATCAACTGTCCATATAGCCCAATATCCTGTCTGCCGACAGTGGTCAAGGCCAGGTGCCCCAGAGGGAATGACCAGAACAGGGCAATCATCAAGCGACCCATCCCCTGTCGCCCATTCCAAGCTTCTGGCACACAGGCGAGGGACACTCAGAGCATGGTGTTGCATCCATCCCCATCCTGGCTAATAGCCACTGATGGACCTATTCTCCAGAATTTATCTAGTTCCTTTTTTAATCCTGTTATAGTTTGGGCTTCACAGCATCCCCTGGCAAGGAGGTCCACAGGTTGACTTTATGTTATGTGCAGAAATACTTCCTTTTGTGTTTTTTTTTTAAAAACCTGCTGCCATTTAATTTCATTGGGTGACTGCTAGTTCTTGTGTTATGTGAAGGATTAAATAACATTTCCTTATTCATTTTCTTCACACCCCCAGTCAAGATTTTATAGACCTCTATCATATCCCCCCTTAGTCATCTCTTTTCTAAACTGAAAATTCCTAGTCATTTTAATCTCTCCTCCTGTGTCATGCCCCTAATCATTTTCGTTACCCCTCTCTGTACCTTTTCCAATTCCAGTATACCTTTTTTGGGATGGGGTGACCAGATCTGCACGCAGTATTCAAGGTGTGGGCGTTCCATGGGTTTATATAGAGGCAACATGATATTTTCTGTCTTATTATCGCTCCCTTTCTTAATGATTCCCAACATTCTGTTTGCTTTGTTGACTGCCCCTGCACATTGAGTGGATGTTTTCAGAGAACAATGACTCCAAGATCTTTCTTGAGTGGTAACAGCTAATTTAGATGCCGTCACTTGCTATGGCTAGTTGGGATGATGGTTTCCAATGTGCATTACTTTGCATTGATCAACACGGAATTTCACCTGCCATTTTGTTGCCCAGTCACCCAGTTTTGTGAGATCCCTTTGTAACTGTTCGCAGTCTGCTTTGGACTTAACTATCTTGAATAGTTTTGTATCATCTGCAATTTTTGCCACCTCACTGTTTACCCCTTTTCCCAGATCATTTATGAGTATGTTGAATAGGACTGGGCCCAGTACCGACCCCTCAGGGACACCACTGTTTACCTCTCTCCATTCTGAAAACTGATAATTTATTCCTACCCTTTGTTTCCTATCTTTTAATCCATGAGAGGACTTCCCTCTTATCCCATGATGGCTTACTTTTCAAAAGTCAATTTAAATTAAATAAATTTTAAAAAAAATTATATTTGTTTTAGAAATCTAGAACTGTTATGTGTTTTGGTGTATTTTGCGTTACCCTTATGTTAAATTTGCATTATCCTAACAAAACATTTACTTTATTCATATCTCTTTTATATGTTGCAGGTCAAAGTGAAAATGAAAAGACAAAAAACAATGCAACAATTTTTCCACTCAAAGGCCTCAAAAACCAACTAAGGTGAAGAACACGTCAAGAACCAAGAACATATCTACATGTCGTCTGAAGGTTCAAGTGGTGTATCTACATCCGACCAGCCTGAAGCATGAATACAGCTACCTACTGAAGAAACAGTGTCTCCAAAACCTAAAGGCATTTCCTGATGTTTGTCGGTCAAAGTGTTCCCATTTATTGAAGTTACAAAAGATGGCTAATGGTGCATCTCTTGCAAAGAAGCTTACGAAGAAGGAAAGCTTCCTAATGCTATAATTGGTAAAAGTGGAGGAGCTTGGTTTGTCAGACTGATCAGCAAAGCGAATGCTGACAAACTATGTGGAAAGGCTGCAAAACACCATGCCTGTGGAGTGCATCAACATACAGAAAGCCTCATAAGCCCAGTTTCAAAGGCAATTTTAGAAGTACTTAATGAGGTTGGTAAGAATGCTGGAGACACAACACAGTTCATGTGAACAAACATGGCTGTGGCATCCTACTTTCCATTTAAGCAAGAGATACCACACGCTACAAACCGGAGGCCAATGTTAAGTGCATTGTCACTTGTTCATCCTGGAGTTGAACAACTGGTTCCGAACAAGACCAGCAAATGCTCACTGTCTTTCTGCAGGAAACTCAACTGACTGGCTAGATGCATGCAGTGCAACAGTGAAAGACTCAACAGTTGAAAAAGTGAAGAACTCTCTCACCACATTCAAAAAATTGAGAGGAGACTTCCCCAGAGTCCTGCCTGGCTTTGTAGGGAGCAGTTCCAGAGCATCGCCCAGGGACTCCATGACGGGCATCAAGTATTAAGTCATTGTGTACGTTATCTTGATGTCAGTGATAGGCCAGTAGATGCGTTTCTAGATGTTCAAGTTATAGAAGACACATCGGCTGCATCTGTGACAACCCACATCCTTAGAAGAATTAAATGCTTGTCAATTGGACCCCAAAGAGATAGCTGCTTGTGCATTTGATGGAGCCGCAAACTTCTCTGGAAGATACGGTGGAGCACAAGCTTTGCTCAGAGAAAAGTGTAGCCCTAGCCTCTCCTATACACACTGCAGAGGCCATCTACTCCAACTAGCACTAGGACGAGCTGCAGAATCTTCAAAAGACATTAAAAAAGCTATAAATTTAATGTCTTCATTATATTCTTTTTTCAGTAAGAGTCCAAAAAGACTGAATATCTTGGAAACAAATAGAAGATACACTGAGACTGAAGTTCAAATTAGTCCAACCTGGGAAAACCCGCTGGCTTTCTCATGAGCGATCTTTGACTGTTGTCTTAAAATTACTCCAGCCGTTATTACTGGCTTTGGAAAGTCCTACCAAGGTGGGATGGATCTAAGTAGTGAGGCTGGTGGATTACTTTTGCTACTACGTTCAGAGAAGACTATTGCCATTCTCTCTCTCTCTCGTAAGTCTACTGTGGAAACCACTTGGGCCATTAAACAATGCCATCCGGGCATCTGCTACAACAGTCGTAGATCTTTGTCCAGCAACAGAAGCTACGTTTGGATCAATCCGAGAGCTATCCATTGAAAAAGTACTGGAAGAAGGAAAGACTTCAGTCCAGAAGCTGACTAATGAAGGCTTTTGTATTGAATCCTTAAGTGAAAAGGACAAGAAGTGTTTAAGACAACTGAAAAAGTATACAGACTTGATTCTTAAAAATCTACAACAGCGACCTCTAGATTCTACTCAACCTCTACGTAGCTTTTACAGATTCCTGTCCTATAAAACACTGACAGCTGAGGGGAGTGAGGCACAAGCAGCCATGGGGCTGCCGTGTGCTCCAGAGAGAATAGAGAATTTGAACACAGAGTGGAATATCATACGACGAATGAAGATTTGACTTCAACTTCTTTTTTATCATCGCTCGTGGCTTAGCCCGATCGTTGTGCTCTGTTTCTTGGGAGGAAAGAAGTCGGAATTCCTCTCTTGCTACTCCCAGTCACAGCAGCCACAGCTGAGCGTTCTTTTGCCTCATTGAATCAAATTTTGTGTTCAGAAAGAAGTCGCCTTCTGCCTGATCCTGTGACTGAACTAATGAGCCTATCAGTTGAAGGACTGGAAGTACCGGACACACGAGAAGCCACCGAAGATGAACGCATTGCATTCAAGTTTCAGAGTAACAGCCGTGTTAGTCTGTATTCGCAAAAAGAAAAGGAGTACTTGTGGCACCTTAGAGACTAACCAATTTATTTGAGCATGAGCTTTCGTGAGCTACAGCTCACTTCATCAGATGCATACCGTGGAAACTGCAGCAGACTTTATATATACACAGAGAATATGAAACAATACCTCCTCCCACCCCACTGTCCTGCTGGTAATAGCTTATCTAAAGTAATCGTCAGGTTAGGCCATTTCCAGCACAAATCCAGGTTTTCTCACCCTCCACCCCCCCACACAAATTCACTCTCCTGCTGGTGATAGCCCATCCAAAGTGACAACTCTTTACACAATGTGCACGATAATGAAGTTAGGCCATTTCCTGCACAAATCCAGGTTCTCTCACTCCCTCACCCCCCTCCAAAAACCCACCCCCATACACACACAGACTCACTCTCCTGCTGGTAATAGCTCGTCCAAACTGACCACTCTCCAAGTTTAAATCCAAGTTAAACCAGAACATCTGGGGGGGGGGGGGGGGGGGAGGAGAAAACAAGAGGAAATAGGCTACCTTGCATAATGACTTAGCCACTCCCAGTCTCTATTTAAGCCTAAATTAATAGTATCCAATTTGCAAATGAATTCCAATTCAGCAGTTTCTCGCTGGAGTCTGGATTTGAAGTTTTTTTGTTTTAAGATAGCGACCTTCATGTCTGTGATTGCGTGACCAGAGAGATTGAAGTGTTCTCCGACTGGTTTATGAATGTTATAATTCTTGACATCTGATTTGTCAAGAATTATAACATTCATAAACCAGTCGGAGAACACTTCAATCTCTCTGGTCACGCAATCACAGACATGAAGGTCGCTATCTTAAAACAAAAAAACTTCAAATCCAGACTCCAGCGAGAAACTGCTGAATTGGAATTCATTTGCAAATTGGATACTATTAATTTAGGCTTAAATAGAGACTGGGAGTGGCTAAGTCATTATGCAAGGTAGCCTATTTCCTCTTGTTTTCTCCTCCCCCCCCCCCCCAGATGTTCTGGTTTAACTTGGATTTAAACTTGGAGAGTGGTCAGTTTGGACGAGCTATTACCAGCAGGAGAGTGAGTCTGTGAGTGTATGGGGGTGGGTTTTTGGAGGGGGGTGAGGGAGTGAGAGAACCTGGATTTGTGCAGGAAATGGCCTAACTTCATTATCATGCACATTGTGTAGAGAGTTGTCACTTTGGATGGGCTATCACCAGCAGGAGAGTGAATTTGTGTGGGGGGGTGGAGGGTGAGAAAACCTGGATTTGTGCTGGAAATGGCCTAACCTGACGATTACTTTAGATAAGCTATTACCAGCAGGACAGTGGGGTGGGAGGAGGTATTGTTTCATATTCTCTGTGTATATATAAAGTCTGCTGCAGTTTCCACGGTATGCATCTGATGAAGTGAGCTGTAGCATTGCATTCAAGAAGTTCATTAACAGAGTTATGCAAAATTATTACAAAAAACCAAGAAGGATGCAGATGTCGTGCTTCATAAAAGGCTTGAGTAGCCAACTTTAATTTGTGTGATGATTTTAAAACGTGAGTTAAATCTAATGAAATGGTCATGAACGTTTTTCAGTTTTTACTATCATACCATACAGCCACCTTCACCCTCACGGTCTCAGCCCTCTGCGGCCTTGACACCTCCTCCCCGGTAAATTCAAACACTCCCCCAGTTTCAATTCCTGGGGAAAACCCTCGCTCCCCAGACGTTGGTCTGTCTCTGCTGGGAGGTTCCCTGGCAGGTGGTGGGGGCCGCTCAGGGCAGGGGTGGCGCCATATTGGCTGGGTGAAGGGTCTTGCCCCGTCCAGCAAGGGCAGTGGCCCTGACCAGGCACCAGCCCCTTCACCTCTGCTGCTCGCAGTAGTCTAACTAGCCTCGTTGGCACTGCAAGTAACACGCCCAGCATCAGCCACACAGCACTGAGCCAGGTGGGCAGGGGCCTGGTGCAGCTACGCAGAGGGTTACGCCTTCCTCTGGCGCAGCAGTTCTCAACCAGGTGTCCGGGGCCGCCAAGATAAACCAGAGAGCAAGGCTGGTGTTAGACTCACTGGGGCTCAGGACAGAAAGCCGAAGCCCGAGCCCCACCACCCAGGCCTGAAGCCGAAGCTTGAGCATCTTAGCTCTGCAGGGGTCCCAGGCAATTGCCCTGCTTGGTACCCCTAGCACCGGCCCCGGCGTTTAGCAATTGTTGGGCCACAGGCAGGCCGGGCACTTTGTATCGCATGTTGCGGGGGAGGGATAGCTCAGTGGTTTGAGCATTGGCCTGCTAAACCCAGGGTTGTGAGTTCAATCCTTGAGGGGGCCATTTAGGGATGTGGGGCAAAAATTGGCGATTGGTCCTGCTTTGAGCAGGGAGGTTGGACTAGATGACCTCCTGAGGTCCCTTCCAACCCTGATATTCTGTGATTCTAAAAAGGTTGTAAACGCCTGGGCTACGGCATCAGGCACTGGCGGGCCGAGTCGTCCAGGGCCTGGCACGGCCTGTGTTCCCAAGCGTCCGGGGCTGCAGTGCTGCCCTGCTCCGAGGCCGCTCGTGCTACACGGGCGCCGAATACAGCGAATGAGCACCAGGAGCACCGAGCGCTGGGGGGTCGAGGGAGGAGCCCCCAGCTCCTGGCTGCAGACAGCCCTGGAGAGCTGGGGAGATCTGGCCCTGGGGCGCTCTAGGCTGAGGGTGCCAGGAGAGGGGCTGGGCTGGGGAGGAGACATGCCGGTGCGTTGGGACTGGCCGGCTCTTGTCAGGGCCCAGTTCACTCCCCCCTCAGCCCTGGCTGCGTCTCTCCCCCTGACCAGTCGCAGAGCCTCTGTCTGCGTGCCCGGCACAGGCAGCTGGGAGCCACCGGCTCTCTGGGGAACCAGCTAATGGGGGCTGGGGCTGCGGTGCAGCCGGCTGGTCCCTGTGCAGTGAGTGGATTAGCCGGGGAAGGCCTGGCTCAGCCAGCCAGAGGCTGCTGGGAAGGCATTGGCAACGACCCCCAACTCGCCTTGGTGGGAGGTGGAGGGGCTGTCCCGGGGGGGCGGTGACTCTCACTGGGGGGGGCTGAGCCGGGGAGTGATTCGGGGCACGTTGGGGCTGTTCCGGGGGGTGACTGTCACGGAGTCTCAGTGAGAACGGCTCTGGATGAAGTTAGACGACTCTGGGGCAGCATCTCAGGGCACCCTCACCAGGGCAAGGAGCCTGCTTGGCTTCGGCACCTCCTGGGTCTGACCTTGGAGCGTTCAGCCCCCTGCTTGCCCCGGGAGCTTCCCACAGTGAGTCCCCCTGGGGAGCCTCACCCCTCCAAAGGGCTCTGGCCCCCACTCCACAGCCAGCAGTGACCCAGCCAGCGTGTGACACAGACGGGTTATTAGGTGTGGGGATATCACGGTGTCCCCGGGCGATGCTCTGGAACTGCTCCCTACGAAGCCAGGCAGGACTCTGGGGCAGTCTCCTCTCTGTGAGCAGCCTGTCTGCAGGACACACAGCTCACACAGCTTCCCCCTTCCTGGGTCTGACCTCGGAGCATTCGGCCTCCTCTGCCCCTCCGTGCTCTTCCCACAGCGAGTCCGCTCAGGCGGGGTCCTGGGGAAGCCAGAGGGTCCTGCCCCCCAACTTCACAGTCAGACGTGACTCTCAGCCAGCCAGTAAAACAGAGGTTTATTAGACGACAGGAACACGGTCTAACACAGAGCTTGTAGGTGTGGAGAACAGGACCCCTCAGCTGTGTCCATTTTGGGGGGCAGTGAGCCAGACAACCACGTCTGCACTTCACTCCATGTCCCAGCCAGCCCCCAACTGAAACTCCCTCCAGCCCCTCTTCCTCTGGGCTTTGTCCCTTTCCTGGCCAGGAGGTCACCTGATTCCTTTGTTCTCCAACCCTTTAGCTCTCACCTTGCAGGAAGTTGCCAGGAAACAGGGTGTTGGCCATTCTCTGTGTCCAGACCCCTGCACACACCTGCCCTCTAGGGCTCTGCAACGATCATACACCCTTATCCCACCACCTAGATACTTAAGATCTGCATAGGGGAAACTGAGGCACCCTCACAATATTCAGAGGAAACATTAAAAACAGTGCCACTTCATCACAGGGGAACCCAGCGTAGAGCAGAGCTTGTTCCTGGTTTCTGAACTAACATTCAGCAAAGTCCATCTTGGGGGGGGGCTCCAGAGCCCAGGGCTCCCCCCATTCTCCCTGAGTCCCAAAACAGGAGACTGACCAGCTTGCAGGAGCCCAGCCTCTGTCAGGCCCAGCTGCCCCCTCCGGGCATTGTCTCTTTCCTGGGCAAACAGCAGGTCACCTCACTTGGCCTCCACCTCTCTCTTTGTTCTCTAACATCCCCAGCTGATTCTTGCAGGGGCCTGCTCTGGCCATCAGTTGGCAGGATACAGGTTGTCAGCCATTCTCTGTCTCAGGCAGCCAGTCGGTGTCACACTTGCCCTCTAGGGGCCTCTGCAATGATCACACACCCTTGTCGCACCACCTAGGTACTTGAGTAACACATAGGGGAAACTGAGGCGCACACAGTATTCAGACAAAACATTAAGAACATTACCACTGCGTCATAGACTCATTGGGGGATTGTGTGTGATAGGGTTGCCAACTTTCCAGTTAGAATCATAGAATATCAGGGTTGGAAGGGACCTCAGGAGGTCATCTAGTCCAACTCCCTGCTCAAAGCAGGACCAATCCCCAACTCAATCATCCCAGCCAGGGCTTTGTCAAGCCTGACCTTAAAAACCTCTCAGGAAGGAGATTCCACCACCTCCCTAGGTAACCCCTTCCAGTGCTTTACCACCCTCCCAGTGAAAAAGTTTTTCCTAATATCCAACCTAAACCTCCCCCACTGCAACTTGAGACCATCACTCCTTGTTCTGTCATCTGCTACCACTGAGAACAATCTAGAGCCATCCTCTTTGGCACCCCTTTCAGGTAGTTGAAAGCAGCTATCAAATCCCCCCTCATTCTTCTCTTCTGCAGACTAAACAATCCCAGTTCCCTCAGCCTTTCCTCATAAGTCACGTGTTCCAGCCCCCTAATCATTTTTGTTGCCCTCTGCTGGACTCTCTCCAATTTATCCACATCCTTCTTGTAGTGTGGGGCCCAAAACTGGACACAGTACTCCAGATGAGGCCTCACCTGTGTTGAATAGAGGGGAACGATCACGTCCCTCGATCTGCTGGCAATGCCCCTACTTATACATCCCAAAATGCCATTGGCCTTCTTGGCAACAAGGGCACACTGTTGACTCATATCCAGCTTCTCGTCCACTGTCACCCCTAGGTCCTTTTCCGCAGAACTGCTGCCGAGCCATTCGGTCCCTAGTCTGTAGTGGTGCATGGAAACGGGACACCCTGCTTTGACCCATCTCCCTGAGGCCTTGCCCCCACTCACTCGTTTCCCCTCCAATCAAAACAAAAACACCTAAACCCCAAAGGAGGAATCACTGCAGGAAATTGTGTGTTTCCTACCCCCTCTTCCAATCTTAACCCTTATCACATGTTCTGAGGAAAGGGGGTGGTGAAGCTTCGCTGTAATACTTATCTTGGTATTTGTCAGGGTACTCTGGGAAGTGTCAAGGAGTTGCTCACTCCTACTGCATTAAGTACCATTACTTGTATCCCTACCACCGCAGCGCGCCAGAGACGCTGTGCGCAAGACGAGGGATGAGCCTGCTGCCAGAACAACCCTTCAGCAGAGAACCGTTGGGATGCTGAGAGTTACTACACAAGTACGGTGCGGCCTGAGATATAAACACAGGAAATGCATTTCAGCAACGGACACCTGCTCTGATTCCCCCTCTCCCCTCCGTACGACGAGAGCAAAACAGGGACTTTTGCTGGCTGCATGTTCGTTTTGGCTGAGAAGTTCGTTCTTGCCCCCTCCTCTATCCAAAGAGCCAGCACCTGAGCCCCACCTTCCGCGAGCTCACATTGAGAGCAGGTGACGCGGTCCTCTCTACAGAGCTCTCTGCGCTGTGCAGAGAAAAGGTCCACAGCTCAACCAGGCAAGTCCTGGAATAACCCCGACAGGGCAGCGGGTGTTTAGGACCCTCTTTAAGACACATCATTGAGGGAAGAATGTGGGGAGAAGGGGAGATACTGACTCAACTGAGCTAAACCTCAGCGCCCTCCCCAAAAAAGATTCCCAAAAAAGTCAAAGACCTTTAAATAAACTCCAATACTGACATGACCCCCCCCCCCCGCACACACGTACACACCAGAGGCGAGGATACAACACATAGTAATTCCAGGGTGTTGGGATCGGGTGGGGGGGGGACACTGTGGTATCTGTGGTCCTCCTGGGGAATGAGTGGCAGGGGAGCTGGCTCTAGGTCCTGCGCAGGGATGGGGGAGGGCTGCGGGGCCAGGGTGCGTGCCCAGGAAGGGGGATGAGGCTCGGAGCCAAGCCGGCCCCATTGTGGGAGCGGGGCACACAGGGGTTTTGCCGCCACAGGGGCTGGCTGGGGACAGGGCAGCTGCAGGCTCTGTGTGCAGGGTGTCGGCAGTGAGGTGAAACACTGCCAAGGGGTAGGTGCAGCCCCCCTGCCCGAGGGAGCAGGGATCTCCTTCCCCGTGAGCTGCCCTGGGCTGGGGGCACTCTGCCCCAGCCACTCACCCATGCAAGGTGGGAGCGGGCAGCAGTGCAGCAGGGGCGCTGATGTGGGGGGCGGGGGCGGGTTTGCGAAGGGCAGCGGGGCAGGAGCAGGGTGGGGAGCCTGGGCGGCCCATCCCTGGCGCTGCTGCCCCTTCTCCCGCTGCTGGAGGAGGTGGGAATGGAGACTCCCGTGCGGGCACACGCTGGGAGGAGCAAAGTGGGGGGCATGGCCCCTTGCTGCCCCCGCTGCCAGCTCTGTGCCCGATCCCCTCACAGCGCCTCCCTGCCCGCCTGCTTGGCCCCAACGGTCCTGGCGCCCCTGCAGGACTTTGGGTGTCTGGTCAGTGTTTCTGACTGGACACTGTCAGGTGCCCTTTTTGACTGAACTTTCCGGTCGAAAAAGGGGGCACCTGGCAACCCTAGGCCGTGTGGAGGGGCTGTTCCAGAGGGGTGGTTCTTGTTGGGGAGGAGATTGGGGTGTGGAGGAGCTGTCATGGGGGGATGGCTCATTGGGGAGGTTGGGATGTGGAGGGGCCGTCTCAGGAGGGTGACTTGTTGGGGGTGGGGTTGAGGTGCAAATGTGCTGTCCCGGGGGGTGACTCACTGGGGGGGGGTGACTTGTTGGGGGGGGTTGGGGTGCAGAAGTGCCGTCCAGATGGGGATGATGGAGCATTGAGGGTTTTTTGTGGGAGTGAAGTCGCCTTAAATAGAAAGGTAGACTGGGAACTTTCCCTGTCCCCAGCTCCCCCCACAAGGAGAAAGGAGGGACATTGAAAATGGATCAAAGGAAACTCTTTTTCACACGGTATGTAATTAACCTGTGGAACTCACTGCCACAGGATTTAATTGAGGCCAAACTTTTAACAAGTTTCAAAGGGGATTGGCCATTCCTGAGCATTACAGCAATAGTCAGGGTGCAGTTAATGCTAACAGTTCTGGCAGGGAGATTAAACGTTGTTCTCAGGGCTTGAAGCAATCTCTAACTATTAGAGACCAGGGTGGGACCTGAGGTGGGGTACATAATCCCACACCTGCGACTGTGGGGTTGTTGCGCCTTCCTCTGGAGTATCTAGCACTGCCCATGGTCGGGGCCCTGGGCTGATGGGTGCCGGTTCAGTCCTGTCTGGCAGTACCCATGTGCCTGCGAACCTGTCCACGTGGTGGGGGTGGGCTCTGGGTACGTTCCTCTGCTGATCTGGTGTGAGCGCTGCATCGGCCCTGAGCCTCCTGCACTGCCCTTCCGTCAGGCTGGACCGTCAGGGCTCGGGGCCCTGCATTACACTGGGACCAGTCCCCCAGCTCTGCGCAGGCTCCCAGCTTTTCCTGCCCAAGACGGCTCTGAGTGTTCCCAGGGGGCCCGCAGCCCTGAGCTGCAAGGCAGGTCCCAGCTGGCCAGCCTCGGGAGAGCCCAGGCCTGGGGCTGTGAGCAGGGGCATGTGGTTGTGCTGTGCATTGTGACTGATGCTTATGCTCTCCGCCTGTCTCTGCCCTCCAGCGACTGACACAGCCTGTCCCCCATTCTCCACCTGTCTCTGCCCCACAATGACTGACACTTCCTGTCCCCCATCTTCCACCTGCCTCTGCCCCTCAGTGACTGACACCTCATCACCCCCATTCTCCGCCTGTCTCTGCCCCGCAGCGACTGACACAGCCTGTCCCCCCTCCTCCACCTGTCTCTGCCCTGCAGCGACTGACACCTCATCACCCCCATTCTCCGCCTGTCTCTGCCCCGCAGCGACTGACACAGCCTGTCCCCCCTCCTCCACCTGTCTCTGCCCTGCAGCGACTGACACCTCATCACCCCCATTCTAATCTCCGCCTGTCTCTGCCCCACAATGACTGACACTTCCTGTCCCCCCTCTTCCACCTGTCTCTGCCCCTCAGTGACTGACACCTCATCACCCCCCATTCTCCGCCTGTCTCTGCCCCGCAGCGACTGACACAGCCTGTCCCCCCTCCTCCACCTGTCTCTGCCCCGCAGCGACTGACACAGCCTGTCCCCCTCCTCTGCAGCAAACTGACACTGCCCCTTCCCTCCCCTCTCTTCCCCACAGTGACTGACGCTGCCCCTGTGTTTCCCACCCCCACAGTCATCTACATCTGCGGCCCCCTGGAGATGTTGCACCGGATTATGAGGCTGGCCCAGCGGGAGAGCCTGACTAATGGCGACTATGTCTTCTTCTACGTGGACGTGTTTGGGGAGAGCCTGCGTGCCAATGCCGCTCGCGACGCCTTGAAACCCTGGCAGAACAGACAGAGTCAGGACGTGGGCCTGCGTCAGGCCTTCCAGGTACCCCCCGGGGCTGGGGCTTGGCTTGGGCCTGTCCCACGCCAGTCCCTGCGGAGCGACCCTCCAGGGTGCCAGCCCCCAGGCAGTCCCACAGCCTCCAAGACTCCAGCCCTGGGCCTGTGGGTGCACACGGTCCCTGTCTCCCTCTGCCTCCAGAGCAACCCTGCACTGCTCAGCCTCTGCTTTCCCCTTCTCAGGGCTTCTTAAAGGAGCACCACCCGGTCCGAAGAGAATGAAGCATTCCCCGCCTAGGAACCCATTGCCCCTACCCCTCCAGCCCCAGCTCAGCGTGTCTCCTCATGAGCTCAACGAGCAGGCTTTCAGATAGAACGCTAGGCAGCCCTCCTCCCAGCTGCAGCCGGCACAGTCCTGCCCCCCAGCACCTCCCGCCTGGAGTGGGTTCTTCTCCGCAGGCCTCCCCCTCAGCGGCTGACTCAGGGCCCTGCAGGAGCCGCCTCGGGCCACGTCTACGCTGCAGACAGTGGCTGGCGCCCGGTTCGCGGCAGGACGCCGCTGCACTTGGTGCGTCGCTCCTGCAGGCGCCTGCTGGGGTCCCGGCGCTGTGGCCATGCTCAGGGCAGCGCTCCGTGGGTCGGTGTCCCAGCGCGAACTCGCATCGTCCGGCATCACACTGGCTTTTGGGGAAGGGTGGTGGTGCCGGTCAGTGGGAAATCAGTTTGCAATTGGAAAATGCACAGCGCAGGCCATTGTCCTGCGAGCCCCCAGGGCCATTAATCGTCTCCTGTTAGGCAGGACCGTGGCTCTTGGCAGCGTGTAGGACGTAGTGGCTGGATTTGCAGCTGTGGGGTTCCCGAACAGTGGTGGAGCAATAGACGGCGCGTATCGCTGTATTTTGGCCCCAGACGACCTTGCCACAGAGCACATCAGCAGAAAGGGCTGGTGCACCTCCGGGGACACTTCACCGGCATCAGCGTTGGCTGGTCAGGGGAGGTGCGTGACGTGCACAGGGGACGTGCACATCTTTAGAAGATAGCGCTGCTCAGAAAGCTGCAGGCAGGGACTTTCTTTCCCGACCAGGGGATCATCTCTGGTGATGCTGAAATGCCGGTAGTGATCCTGGGGGACCCAGACTACCCCTTACTCCTCTGGCTCAGGAAACCGTACACCGGCCCCCTGGACAGCACCGAGGAAAGATGCGCCAGTGGAATGTGCTTTTGGTTAAGTGAAGAGACGCTGCTGGTGTTTGCTCACAAGATTGGATCTCAGTGAGAAAAACATCCCAATGGTTAGAGCTGTCTGTTGTGTCCTGCAGAATATCAGTGAGGCACTGGGGAGAAAGCTGCCGCTGGCATGGCGGGGGAGTGGCTGTCTGCTGAGTTTGACCAGCTAGACAGAAGGACTGTGAGAAGAGCTCAGTGCAGAGCTGTGTGGTTGTGGGAGGCCTTGAAAGAGCCCTTTACCAGTGAGCCAGAGCAATGTGGTGTGGGGGACAGTGCTCCAGCTGGCCCTTACGTGTTGGGGCTGTTACGAATTGTGTGGGGGCTGGTGACCATTTCTGATTATAGCAGTTTGTCAGTGGACCTGTTAATTTGGCGCTGCGTGCTGTACCTTTATCATTATGACACTGTGTGTCGCCGAGCCCAAGACTTCTGGTGCCCTGGACAATAACAAGTCGGGCGTGCTTTCAGTAGCACTAGGCCTATTGTATCCTGTGTGGCGAAATAAAGATAAATGGTATTCCCCCAAATCGATTTTATTGGGTACCAAAACCAGTGCATAGAAACGATGTGCAATTAAAAACCAATATGATACAAAGTTAGAAAGAAAGGAACAGAACTAAACAAGGGGAAAGAACATTCTTGTCTCTTTCATCCCGTGTTGGCCACCCATGCCGCAGTCGTGGCTCTCTCGCGTCAATGTACAGGAAGCTGGGCTTGTCCTTGCTGGTTCTCGGGGTGTAGGCGTGCAGGCAGGGGGGCACCCCTCAGGCGACGTGGACTGTTAAGAGGGCTATAGGGAGGTGCTGCAGTGGAGTTCTCCATGGACTGCAAAGGGAGGAGAGCCCAGGCTTGTTGACCCTGTATGTCCACAAGAGTCTGCAGCATCTGTGTTTCCTGCCGGAGAAGTCCCATTATGGCCTGGTGCATCTCCCTCTCCTTGGCCTACTGGGACCCTGGGGCCTTTCTCTTGTCTGCTTTTTCCTTCTCCATACAGTCTGCAGTATTCTCTCTCGGGGCCCTCTGCTCACAGTCGGATGCAGCGCTGGCTTGCAGGATCTCACTGGATATGGCATCCCGAGTCCTCTTCTTTCTCCTCTTCTTCTGGCTCAGGCATTCCCCCCAAAGCCGCAGTGGCGGTACCCTTGTCAGCGTTGTCACGACGGCAAGTGAAAGCAAAGGTGCAGAAATCCCCTTGCTCCCCTAACAGTTTAAACAAGGCTTTCTCACTGCTGCCTGGAGAGATTGTGCCCAGCTCTGTTCTGCATTCGGAGCCCTGGGGACCCTGGCGGCTGGGGCCGGGGGGCAAGGGAGTGAGGAGAGAGTTGTAAACACAGACGGGGCAATGGCACTGAAGACGGGCACTCGACGGGCCTTGGGGGTTTCAGCGGAGCTCTCGCTCACGAGAGGCACAGAGAGCGCAGCGGCTGCTGGTGTCCCGAAGCCGGTTTCCTGCAGTGGCGCCAGGCGAGCTCATCGCAGACTGGCGTGGGAAGGGGTCCTACTGTGGAGGAAGAGATCGGGCTGCCGTCCCTAGAGGCTTTTGGGAGAGGATGGCAGAGTACCTCTGTGAATGTTTCACCGAGAGCTCTAAGGAGGAGTCAAGGAACATCCCTGAGCACATAAATAAGCTGCTCCAGCTGCCACCCTTGCCTGACTCTACAGGGCAGTGAAAAGCAGATACCAACTCTCCCTCTGGTCGGTGTGCGTTACCTCTTCTAGTACGCGTAAACGAATAAGAAGTGGTTGGCTGTGTCCTTTAACAGTGCGCTCCGTCACCACCACTGCATTTAAACTCCATGAGAAATGCACTCACGTTCCTTCCCATGCATCAGGCGCATCCAGGCAGGACTGTCTGGCCTGTGGGGAGTCTCAGATGGTCCTGGCTCGTGGCGTAGCAGGACCCACCAGTTGCGTGTCCCTCCTCCTCGTCCTCACTGTTGACAGCAGTGGTCTGCCTCAGGCTCTTGGAGGCATCCAGGGTGGTTGGCGGGGGTGTGTGTGTATGTCTCTGCTGAGGATGGCATGCGGCTCTTTGTATAAGCAGCGGGTCTGTGGCTTGGCATTGGATTGGTTGTTGGCCTCCCTGGCTTCCTGGTACACCCACCACAGCTCCTCTGCTGTCACACGGCACTGCCGCTGGTCTCTGCCGTACCCCTTCGCCTGCGTCCCCCAAGCAATCTGCTCACAACTGTCCACGTTTCTCTGGCTGGTCCGTGGCTGTGCTCCCCACAGGCCCGGGAGATCCAGTACCTGGCTGTACACGACAGTGGAGAGCCGCTAGGCGAGCTGGGCAACCAGGAAAAGCCATTTCAGAAATGTCCGGTGGTTTTTCAACAGGGAGGTGGGTTCCGGTCTTTGTGACCCCTGGGCAGCCGAGTTCACGGCTGTGACCAGAGTGCTTGTGCTGGGCATTGTGGGACAGCAGCTGGAGGGTCGTTAGGGTCAACATCGTCATGCTGCATTGACCTACCTACCTCGCCCGTCGGGGAGGCGGTGTAACTGCGTCGCTGTAACAGGGCGCTTGCGTGGGCGGGATAGAAATGGAAGTGTCGAGACATGCCTGGCTAGTTCGACACAAGGCAGCTCACATCAGCCTGACTGGAGTGTAGACAGGCCTTGCTCTCTGCAGACATAACCACAACTTCCTGGACTTCCCCCTTCTCCGCAGCTTCCTGCTGCTTCTCTCCTGGCATCACCTGATTCCTCTTGGGGGCGCTCAGTCTGCAATCAGGGTAGGCCAGCCCCAGTTCTCCACCTGTTAAGGGGTGAGCCACCCCGTTATAGGTTCCCTGCAGAAAATCCTGCAGAGCCAGACCTCCGAGGGAGCTCCCCCAGGGCACGGCGTGCTCGGTGATACCTGGCAGCAGTTTATTAGTCACCTGGCACAGCGTGCGAAGGTCCCGAGGTCAGCAGACAGATGCAGAGGTTCAGATGGGTCAGTCTAGCCAACACCCAGCCAAGCTGCTGTAGAATCCATTTGGGCCCTGGCTCGCTGTCTCGCCCTTTCTTGTTTGTCCCAGGTGTGTGCTCAGGGTCTCTGCACCCTCAGCTCTTAGCACCACCACCTGGCACTGGTCCCCTGGGCTCCACTCGGGGCTTTGCTCTGCTTCCCTGCAGAGAGGGAGGGGAATCTCCTTCCTCGGCTGTTATCGCTCGGTGCGACGCTCCCGCCAAAGGGGCTGCCTTGGCTTTCCGGAGCTGCCCCTCACACACCTGTGGACTTCAGTCACGTTAATGACTCTGGTTTCCAGCCAGGCTGCTGAGTCAGCACCTCCTCTCTTGCCCTCCACTCAGTGCCTGGCCACGCCAAGGCCAGAGGGAAATGGAGGCACGCGTGGGGATCATAAAAATATTACCAAAATTCCCCCATGTCACAGGCCGGGCACTGGGCTGGGATCAGGGGTTGGGCCCACGCCAGGTCGGGGCCGGGGGTCAGGGGTTGGGCCCAGTGGTGAGCTGGAGCTGGTGGTTAAATTTAGAAGCCCCTTTAGAACCGGTGGTTCCGCGAGGGAGAGCCGGCTCTAAAAAGGCTTCTAAATTTAACCACCGGCCAGAAGTGGCACCTTAGGCGCCGACTCCGGGGGTGCTCCGGGGCTGGAGCCCCCACGGGGAAAATATGGTGGGTGCAGAGCCCCCACCGGCAGCTCCCCGCCCCTGCTCCCCCCCAGCTACGCTCCCCCGCCCCTAGGAGCCAGAGGGACCTGCCGGAGGCTTTCCGGGAGCTGCCCCAGGTAAGCACCGCCGGGACTCCCCACCTCGCGCCCCGGCAGGTGCCTCTGGCTCTTAGGGGCGGGGTGGGCACCCACTACGGTGGCCCACGAGACCCTCCTGCCCGGCTCAGGGGACAGGGGAGGGGGGTGGATGGGGCAGGAGTTCCGGGGGGCAGGGCTGGGCAACGACCCCCTCGTGGGGTGAGGAGGGAACCGGTTGTTAAGATTTTGGCAGCTCATCACTGGTTGGGCCTATGCACGGTCAGGGCTGGGGGTCAGGGTTGGGCCGATGCCAGGCTGGGGGTCAGGGGTCGGGGCTGCACCAGGGCTTCCAGGTCCAATCCTGGGGTCAGGTTTGGGGGCCGCCACAAAAGCCATTCCTGCTTCAGTGAGCAGGACACAGGGCGGTGGGCGCCCACCCGTGGGGGGATTCTGGGAGACCCCAGGGGGACACATGGTGTCAGACCCACAGGACCGGTGCTATGACCCCAGCTTTGGAACAGCTTCTGCAAGGATCCCATCCTGTGCCAGACACCCTAGGGTGTCACTCTGCCCCAGGGTGAGCCACGCGGCCTCTCCGCCTCCTTCGGCAGGACCACTGGGCCTGCAGCCCCCCTGCTCCACCCCGTGAGCTCCGCTCCGCGAGTCCCTCTGAGGCAGACCCTGAGAGGGAGACCTGTCCATCTTGGGGAGCAGCGTGGCCTTCTGCCAGCGTCTGCAGAGACACAGCCAGTGTGAGCAGACAGTCGGGGTCATTAGTCGACTCGCACACAGCACGGAAAGTCCTTGGTTAGAAAGTTCCAGCCGGTCAGGTCCGCCCAGAGCCCCAAACCTAGCCCCTGACTGCCGTGTCCCAGTCGGTGTGTGCCCCCAGCCCTCAACAGCCAGCCCTAAACCAGCCCCTGGCACCTCCCCAGCCCTTTGTTCTCCAGCTGGGCAAATGCTGCTTGGCTTCCTGGTGAGAGGTAGCCGTCCATGGCCGCTGGTTGCTAGGTATCAAAGTCCTGGTGACTGGGGTTGCCATTGTCGTCTCACAAACTACCTGGATATGGGGCCCAAGCCCCAGACTGCTGGGAGCCATCCACACCTTTTTCTGTGGAAAAGGACCTAGGGGTGACAGTGGACGAGAAGCTGGATATGAGTCAGCAGTGTGCCCTTGTTGCCAAATGGCATTTTGGGATGTATAAGTAGGGGCATAGCGAGCAGATCGAGGGACGTGATCGTTCCCCTCTATTCGACATTGGTGAGGCCTCATCTGGAGTACTGTGTCCAGTTTTGGGCCCCACACTACAAGAAGGATGTGGATAAATTGGAGAGAGTCCAGCGAAGGGCAACAAAAATGATGAGGGGTCTAGAACACATGACTTATGAGGAGAGGCTGAGGGAGCTGGGATTGTTTAGCCTGCAGAAGAGAAGAATGAGGGGGGATTTGATAGCTGCTTTCAACTACCTGAAAGGGGGTTCCAAAGAGGATGGATCTAGACTATTCTCAGTGGTAGCAGATGACAGAACGAGGAGTAATGGTCTCAAGTTGCAGTGGGGGAGGTTTAGATTAGATATTAGGAAAAACTTTTTCACTATGAGGGTGGTGAAACACTGGAATGCGTTACCTAGGGAGGTGGTAGAATCTCCTTCCTTAGAGGTTTTTAAGGTCAGGCTTGACAAAGCCCTGGCTGGGATGATTTAACTGGGAATTGGTCCTGCTTCGAGCAGGGGGTTGGACTAGATGACCTTCAGGGGTCCCTTCCAACCCTGATATTCTATGATCCTATGAGTCTCTGAGCCATTGCAGAGAGCACCAAGCCTTTCTACCCACTAGGTAACAGTGCAGCACACAGGGGAAACTGAGGCACACATAGATTGCATAAAAATGTTACAGAAAACTCCCATGTGGTCACCCCTGGGGCCCTGAGACAGAACACCCTCTCTGAGCGGGGCTGTCTCCCTCTCCTCCCTGGCCCCAGCAGGGTGGGCTCGCTGCTGGGTCTGAAGCTGTGGCCTGTGCTTTGCCTTGCAGACGGTGCTGGTGATCACCTACCATGAACCCCAGAACCCCGAGTACCAGCACTTCCAGACCCAGCTGATCCTGCGAGCCAAGGAGGAGTTCAAGGTGGAGCTCGGCTACTCGCTGGTAAGTGGGCTCGGCCTGCCTGTGCGTGTGCCGGGGCTGCTGTCTGCCTGGCACCTTCCCACGCACACTCACACACACCTCCCCCCGCAGGCCCTGAGATTCCCACTCGGGAGTGCTGGCGGCTGGGAAACAGCTGGGTCCCGGCCAGTCCCCATCCCACCCACCTGCCCCGCTCTGGGAAACCTCTCCCGGGGCTCCGAGCAGGAAGGGAACAGGCTGGTAGAAGCAAAGGGCCCTTCTGGCTGTGCCACGGGTTGGCAGGGGCCCCACCTGGCCTGTTTGCACCGGAGGATCTAGGGGCCCCACCTGGCCCCCGTTCACAATGGGAGATCTAGGGGCCCCATCCAGCCCCCATTCACACCAGGGGAATCTAGGGGCCCCGCCTGGCCTGTTCGCGCTGGGAGGATCTAGGGGCCCCACCTGGCCCATTCACACTGGGGGCTCTAGGGGCCCCGCCCAGTCCTCGTTCACAGCGGGGTATCTTGGGGCCCCACCCAGCCCCCATTCCTGACAGTGCTTCTCCGTGAGCCCCAGCCATTGAGGTCTGGGCTGTGGGGCTGCAGGGTCTTGTTCACACGTGCATGGCACTGGTTGAACTTGTAGGAAGCCCTTACACACACAGTCCCTTACATATGTGCACACTGCCCTTACAAAGAAACGCTGCCCTTACGTGTGTGCACACTGTCCTTACACAGACACACTGCCCTTACACGTGTGCACACTGTCCTTACACAGACACACTGCCCTTACACGTGTGCACACTGTCCTTACGGACTCTCGCTGCCCTTACACGTGTGTACGCTGCCCTTATGCACACGTGCTGCCCTTACACGTGTGCACACTGCCCTGACACACACAGCCCTGCCCTTGTATGCACACACACGTACACGCAGGCACTGCCCTTACACGTACACACACACCGCCCTTATATGTACGCTGATTGCACCTGCACACGGACCCTTATGCACACGCACACGCACTGCCCGTACGTGCACATTGACCTTACACACACGCTGACCTGGTGTGTGTGCACGCCGTCCCTACGCACGCCCACCCTGCCCTCACACGCATGTGTGCTGCCGGTACACGTGCACTCTGCCCTTACACACACGCTGACCTGGTGTGTGTGCACGCCGTCCCTACGCACGCCCACCCTGCCCTCACACGCATGTGTGCTGCCGGTACACGTGCACTCTGCCCGTACGTGCATGTACACACGCAAAGTGCCCTTATGCGCACGCCCACTCACTGTACACGAGCGCTGCCCTTATGCGCACGCCCCACCTACGGGCCGTGCACGCACACTGCCCTTGTGCACGCACACACGCACGCTGACTACACGAGCGCTGCCCTTCTGCACACTCAGCCCTCCCCTTATACGCACACACGCACGCCGCCCTCGCCTACACACTCGTACACTGAGCATACGTGCCCGGTGGCCATACGCACACACCCTGCTGTTACCCGCATGCATGCACACGCCAGTGAGCTGCTCCGCACGCGCGGCGTCCCGGAGCCCGGGGGCCAGGCAGAGCCATGGCTGCCAGCCCTGTCTCTGGCCCGCCAGCCCCGAGCAGCCGTGGGAGCTCCCCCAGGCTCTGTCACTCACTGAGGACTGGCCCTGGGGAGGCCCCTGCAAGGGCAGCGTGGGCAGGCCCTGCCGGCAGGGCTCACGGAATTACAGCTCTGGTTGTGGTGCAGGCAGGCGGAGGCTGAGGGCTGCTGCTCAGGGCCTGGGTTTAGGAAGGCTCCGAGAGTGTCGCTTAACAACCTCCTGGACACGGAAGGGGCGACGCGTGCGGCCGAATCTGGCACGCGGCAGCGGGAGTCTCTTGGGCTGTCGCTCTGTACAGTGCCGGTTGTGCACGTGGGGCGGGGGTGGCTGCTCGTGAGAGCCCTCTCCCGTGCCACGAGGACAAGGAAGTTCCGGGGAAACCAAGGGGCAGCAACGTTACAGCTGATCAAAGGAAATGCACTATGTGTGATCGACCTGCGGAACTCTCCGCCACAAGGTGTCACTGAGGCTGCAAGCCCAGGGAAGGCTCAGCTATTTCTGTGGTGAATGAAACCAGCCAGACTCACATGCGTGCACAAGATTAAAAACAGTTTGGAAGGAACCCGTGCCTCGCAGTGACAGAGCCCTGAGTGAGGGGGCTGCCGTCCCCTCCTTGGGGCGTGGGGCTGGCCCAGGGCTGTGGCAGGCTCAGCTCCTCAGTGGGGCGTTGGCTTCTGTGGCTCAGGTAGCACCATGAGTTGCTTAACTTCTCTGTGTCTTTGTGAACAACGGGAATTGCCTGGTGATGCCGTTTGCTGAGATCCCTCCTATGAGGGCAGCCCGTGCTGCAGAGGGGATACTCTCGGGGTTTAGCCCCATTCTGTGAAGGTCCTGGTTTGAGCTGGACCCCAGACTCCACTGCCCTGTGGCCAGGTGGCTGGGAGTCACTCCTCAGACAGGAAGCTGGAGCCTGTAGTCGTCTCAGGGTCTGCCTGCACGGCAAAGCAAAGCCCCTGGCTGGCCCGTGCCAGCCGACTTGGGCCATGGGGCTTGGGCTGCGGGGTTGTTTCCCTGCTGTGTGGATTCTGCAGCCTGAGCTCTGGGATCCTCCCACCCCGCAGGGCCCAGAGCCCGGGGCTCCAGCCACAGCCATGACACAGTCCCGCAGCCCAGTCAGCTGGCATGGGCCGGTCGTGGGTGTTTCTTTGCTGTGGAGACGGACCTTTAGAAGCTTCCCCGTGGGGCTGGGCTGGTGGGTGGCCGAGGTCCCCAGGACGGGGCTGAAGGCTGCTGTGGAATGACTGGAGCAGGGGCCTGGAGCCGGGGGTTGCTCTTGCTGTTGGTGAGTCTCTGGAGCGTGGCTGGATTGGCGGCACTCCCAGTTTGGCTGGGCTGAGCTGGGAGCCCAGCCAGCTGCAGTGGGGCTGGGCAGGGCCCTGGGGTGCCTGCCCGGCAGACCCCAGTCCCCCAGGTTATGGGTGCAGCACTGTGATGGGTGACGCTCAGGCTGCAGCACTGCCTGGCTCCCTGCGTCGGGCAGCGCCCGCTCCCTGGGGTTGCCTGAGTGGCGGGCGCGGACACTCCCCTCCCAAGGAGCCAGCTCACGGCCTGCACGGCAATGACAGGGGCAGGGGCAGGGGCTGGGGCTGGGGACAGCTCCAGCGAGGGAGCCAGGCTAGCTGGGCCAGAGGCCAGGAAACTCCAGGGCTCAGTGCCTGGGGGCAGATCTTCTCTGCCAAGCAATCTCTGGAGTGAGATTTGGGAAGCTGTCCTCTCCCCCAACCCCTGCTGTCCCCAAGGGCCCCGTGCTGCCCCCCAAGTGTGACCCCGTGGAGCTGGAGTGGGTTCCCCTGCTGCCTGCTGGTGTGGCCCAGGACAAGCCAGGGGATCTGGTGGTGCCCTGGGGAACGTGTGGGGAGCCCACCTGCTGTGTGAAGGCCCCAGGCACCTCCCACTGGGAGCTTGGACAGAGAGACGGCAGCTGCTTGGGGGGGGCTGTACGGGCCGTGTCGGGGATCAGGGCTGGGGGGCCTGTGTAGGGGATCAGGGCTGTACGGGCCGTGTCGGGGATCAGGGCTGTACGGGCCTTGTCGGGGATCAGGGCTGGGGGGCCGTATCGGGGATCAGGGCTGGGGGGCCGTGTCGAGGATCAGGGCTGTATGGGCCGTGTCGGGGATCAGGGCTGGGGGGGCTGTGTCGGGGATCAGAGCTGGGGGGTCGTGTCAGGGATCAGGGCTGTACGGACTGTGGCGGGGAACAGGGCTGGAGGGGCCGTGTAGGGGATCAGGGCTGGGGGGGCCGTGTCGCGGATCAGGGCTGGGGGGCTGTGTAGGGGATCAGGGCTATACGCGCTGTGTAGGGGATCAGGGCTGGGGGGGCCGTGTAGGGGATCAGGGCTGTACGGACTGTGGCGGGAATCAGGGCTGGGGGGGCCGTGTCGCGGAGCAGGGCTGTACGGGCCGTGTAGGGGATCAGGGCTATACGCACTGTGTCGGGGATCAGGGCTGGGGGGGCCGTGTCGCGGATCAGGGCTGTACGGGCCGTGTCGGGGATCAGGGCTGGGGGGGCCGTGTAGGGGATCAGGGCTTGGGGGTCGTGTCAGGGATCAGGGCTGTACGGACTGTGGCGGGGAACAGGCTGGAGGGGCCGTGTAGGGGATCAGGGCTGTACGGGCCGTGTCGGGGATTAGGGCTGTACGGGCCGTGTCGGGGATCAGGGCTGGGGGGCCGTGTCGGGGATCAGGGCTGTACGGGCCGTGTCGGGGATCAGGGCTGTACGGGCCGTGTCGGGGATCAGGGCTGGGGGGCCGTGTCGGGGATCAGGGCTGGGGGGTCGTGTCAGGGATCAGGGCTGTACGGACTGTGTCGGGGATCAGGGCTGGAGGGGCCGTGTAGAGGATCAGGGCTGGGGGGCCGTGTCGGGGATCAGGGCTGGGGGGCCGTGTCGGGGATCAGGGCTCGGGGGCCGTGTCGGGGATCAGGGCTGTACGGGCCGTGTAGGGGATCAGGGCTCGGGGGCCGTGTCGGGGATCAGGGCTGTACGGACTGTGGCGGGGATCAGGGCTGGAGGGGCCGTGTAGGGGATCAGGGCTGGGGAGCCGTGTCGGGGATCAGGGCTCGGGGGCCGTGTCGGGGATCAGGGCTGTACGGGCCGTGTCGGGGATCAGGGCTATACGCGCTGTGTAGGGGATCAGGGCTCGGGGGCCGTGTCGGGGATCAGGGCTATACGCGCTGTGTAGGGGATCAGGGCTGGGGGGCTGTGTAGGGGATCAGGGCTGTACGGACTGTGGCGGGGATCAGGGCTGGAGGGCCGTGTCGGGGATCAGGGCTGTACGGACTGTGGCGCGGATCAGGGCTGGAGGGGCCGTGTAGGGGATCAGGGCTGGGGGGGCCGTGTAGGGGATCAGGGCTTGGGGGTCGTGTCAGGGATCAGGGCTGTACGGACTGTGGCGGGGAACAGGGCTGGAGGGGCCGTGTAGGGGATCAGGGCTATACGTCCGTGTCGGGGATTAGGGCTGTACGGGCCGTGTCGGGGATCAGGGCTGGGGGGCCGTGTCGGGGATCAGGGCTGTACGGGCCGTGTCGGGGATCAGGGCTGGGGGGCCGTGTCGGGGATCAGGGCTGGGGGGTCGTGTCGGGGATCAGGGCTATACGCGCTGTGTAGGGGATCAGGGCTGGGGGGCTGTGTAGGGGATCAGGGCTGGGGGGCCGTGTCGGGGATCAGGGCTCGGGGGCCGTGTCAGGGATCAGGGCTGTACGGACTGTGGCGCGGATCAGGGCTGGAGGGGCTGTGTAGGGGATCAGGGCTGGGGGGCCGTGTCGGGGATCAGGGCTCGGGGGCCGTGTCGGGGATCAGGGCTATACGCGCTGTGTAGGGGATCAGGGCTGGGGGGCTGTGTAGGGGATCAGGGCTGTACGGACTGTGGCGGGGATCAGGGCTGGAGGGCCGTGTCGGGGATCAGGGCTGGGGGGCCGTGTCGGGGATCAGGGCTGTACGGGCCGTGTCGGGGATCAGGGCTGGGGGGCCGTGTCGGGGATCAGGGCTGGGGGGTCGTGTCAGGGATCAGGGCTGTACGGACTGTGTCGGGGATCAGGGCTGGAGGGGCCGTGTAGAGGATCAGGGCTGGGGGGCCGTGTCGGGGATCAGGGCTGGGGGGCCGTGTCGGGGATCAGGGCTCGGGGGCCGTGTCGGGGATCAGGGCTGTACGGGCCGTGTCGGGGATCAGGGCTGTACGGACTGTGGCGGGGATCAGGGCTGGAGGGGCCGTGTAGGGGATCAGGGCTGGGGAGCCGTGTAGGGGATCAGGGCTCGGGGGCCGTGGCGGGGATCAGGGCTCGGGGGCCGTGTCGGGGATCAGGGCTATACGCGCTGTGTAGGGGATCAGGGCTTGGGGGCCGTGTCGGGGATCAGGGCTATACGCGCTGTGTAGGGGATCAGGGCTGGGGGGCTGTGTAGGGGATCAGGGCTGTACGGACTGTGGCGGGGATCAGGGCTGGAGGGCCGTGTCGGGGATCAGGGCTGTACGGACTGTGGCGCGGATCAGGGCTGGAGGGGCCGTGTAGGGGATCAGGGCTGGGGAGCCGTGTAGGGGATCAGGTCTCGGGGGCCGTGTCGGGGATCAGGGCTATACGCGCTGTGTCGGGGATCAGGGCTGGGGGGCTGTGTAGGGGATCAGGGCTGGGGGGCCGTGTCGGGGATCAGGGCTGGGGGGCTGTGTAGGGGATCAGGGCTGGGGGGCCGTGTCGGGGATCAGGGCTCGGGGGCCGTGTCGGGGATCAGGGCTGTACGGGCCGTGTAGGGGATCAGGGCTGGGGGGCTGTGTAGGGGATCAGGGCTGTACGGACTGTGGCGGGGATCAGGGCTGGAGGGCCGTGTCGGGGATCAGGGCTGTACGGACTGTGGCGCGGATCAGGGCTGGAGGGGCCGTGTAGGGGATCAGGGCTGGGGAGCCGTGTAGGGGATCAGGTCTCGGGGGCCGTGTCGGGGATCAGGGCTATACGCGCTGTGTCGGGGATCGGGGCTGGGGGGCTGTGTAGGGGATCAGGGCTATACGCGCTGTGTAGGGGATCAGGGCTGTACGGGCCGTGTAGGGGATCAGGGCTGGAGGGCCGTGTCGGGGATCAGGGCTGTACGGACTGTGGCGCGGATCAGGGCTGGAGGGGCCGTGTAGGGGATCAGGGCTGGGGAGCCGTGTAGGGGATCAGGTCTCGGGGGCCGTGTCGGGGATCAGGGCTATACGCGCTGTGTCGGGGATCGGGGCTGGGGGGCTGTGTAGGGGATCAGGGCTGGGGGGCCGTGTCGGGGATCAGGGCTGCGGGGGCCGTGTAGGGGATCAGGGCTGTACGGACTGTGGCGGGGATCAGGGCTGGGGGGGCCATGTCGCGGAGCAGGGCTATACGCGCTGTGTAGGGGATCAGGGCTATACGCGCTGTGTAGGGGATCAGAGCTGGGGGGCTGTGTAGGGGATCAGGGCTGGGAGGCTGTGCCGGGGATTGGCGCTGTGCCGGGTACGGGGCTGTCTCTGGTGCAGGCACCGGGGCGGGCGCAGGGCTCTGATGACTCTCTCCCGCGGGCAGATGAACCTGGTGGCCGGCTGCTTCTACGATGGCGTGCTGCTCTACGCCATGGCACTGAACGAGACGCTGGCCGAGGGCGGCTCCAAGAAGGACGGCACCCGCATCGTGCAGAAGATGCGGGACCGGAAGTTCCAGGGTACCGGCCTGGGGAGCCTGTGCGGGGAGGGAGATACCAGCCCAGGTGCTCTGGCTGGCACGGGCCGCTTCCCCCTCACTGTCCCAGCAGCGTTTTGCCAGGGCAGCCGGGGCCTGTGCTGGCCCCCATGGGTGTGTTCGGGCTCTGCGCCCGGCCTGGCACACTAGTTGCCACTCGTCGGAGCGCTCACTGGTCAGGAGGGGACCCCCGCACCCCTACCCCCACCCCCTCCCTCTGCCTCTCCAGCCCCAGGTTGCTCACCCCTGCCCCTCCCTTCCAGGGGTCACCGGACTCGTGAGCATGGACAGCAACAACGACCGGGACACGGACTTCAGTCTGTGGGTGATGGGCGACCCCGAGAGCGGGGAATACGAGGTGGGTGCAGCCCCAAGCCGGGGGGCTCCAGAGTCCACAGGACTGTCCCAGCTGCGGAGCGACCTTCCAGGGCAGGGCTGGGAGCAGGAGCTGACCCTGCCATGGGGTTTGGCGGAGGGAGATGCAGCAGGGTCAGTGCCCCCGGCAGGGGTCGGAGGGATCTGGGGGGACAAAGCGGGTGCATGGGGGGAGGGGGAGGCTTAGTGACTCCCGTGCTCTGGGCTGTTGGGGGATTGCTCGTCAAGGAAGGGGGTGCGTAGAGGGGTGGGGGATGTGCTGGTATGGGCCTGGGGGGGGCTGGTGGCCTGGTGTGGGAGGGGTCGCTGTGGAGCAGCCCCGCAGAGGCCCGGCTGTGCCCTCTCTCCGTGCAGGTGGCAGGGCACTACGCGGGCGCGGAGAAGAAGCTGAACTGGCTGGGGAGGCCCATTCACTGGGTGAAGGGGGTCCCCCCCCTCGACAACCCCCCCTGCGTCTTCGATGTGGATGATCCCTCCTGTGATAAAAGTGGGTGTGATGGGGAGCTGCCTGGGCCTGCACCCCTGCCCTGGGCAGTCTGCATCCTGCTGGGCCTCTCTCCTGAGCCCCTGGCATCCCTGCCTCCCATTCAGCCTGTCCCTGGGGATGGGCGGGTCGGGGCCCTGCATCGCTCTGCCCCAGCAGCGTCTGGACTGGAAGGCGCCTGCCCCACATACAGGAAAATACCCAGCTAAGCCGGGAGCCTTGGGGCTGCAGGCCTCCTGCTCCCCTGCCAGGTCTGGGGCTGCCCGCCCTCCTGAGCCCCCCACCTCTCCTTACGGGTTGACACGCCTCCCCTTCCCCGGATCCACCCCCTGATCTCTGAGCATGGGGAGCTCTGTCAGGTCTCTGGCTGCTGCCCTCAGGGCTGGGGTTTGGGTCCATCGGGCACCGGGCAGCACATGCTGGGTGCCCCGAGAGAAGGGCTGAGCATTTGACAGATCAGGACAGGGCCTGGGGGCCGTGTGGGGAGTCCTGTCCCCTCTAACGAGCTCTCCGCTCTCTCCAGCCCCACTCTCCACGCTGGCCATCGTGGCGCTGGGCACCGGCCTCACTCTCGTCATGTTTGGAATCTCCAGCTTCCTGATTTTCAGGTGAGATGGCTGTACCGAGCCATGGCACCCTGCTCCCGGGACCCAGCCATGGCACCCTGCTCCCGGGACCCAGCCTGGCGCTCTGCTCCCGGGACCCAGCCATGGCACCCTGCTCCCGGGACCCAGCCTGGTGCCCTGCTCCCGGGGCCCAGCCATGGCGCTCTGCTCCCGGGACCCAGCCATGGCGCCCTGCTCCCGGGGCCCAGCCATGGCACCCTGCTCCCGGGGCCCAGCCTGGCGCTCTGCTCCCGGGGCCCAGCCTGGCGCTCTGCTCCCGGGACCCAGCCATGGCACCCTGCTCCCGGGACCCAGCCATGGCACCCTGCTCCCGGGACCCAGCCATGGCACCCTGCTCCCGGGGCCCAGCCTGGCGCTCTGCTCCCGGGGCCCAGCCTGGCGCTCTGCTCCCGGGACCCAGCCATGGCGCTCTGCTCCCGGGGCCCAGCCTGGCGCCCTGCTCCCGAGACCCAGCCATGCGCTCTGCTCCCGGGGCCCAGCCATGGCACCCTGCTCCCGGGACCCAGCCTGGCGCTCTGCTCCCGGGACCCAGCCTGGCGCTCTGCTCCCGGGACCCAGCCATGGCACCCTGCTCCCGGGACCCAGCCATGGCGCTCTGCTCCCGGGGCCCAGCCATGGCACCCTGCTCCCGGGACCCAGCCTGGCGCTCTGCTCCCGGGACCCAGTCATGGCACCCTGCTCCCGGGACCCAGCCATGGCACCCTGCTCCCGGGACCCAGCCATGGCGCTCTGCTCCCGGGACCCAGCCATGGCACCCTGCTCCCGGGACCCAGCCATGGCACCCTGCTCCCGGGGCCCAGCCAGGCGCTCTGCTCCCGGGACCCAGCCATGGCACCCTGCTCCTGGGACCCAGCCATGCGCTCTGCTCCTGGGGCCCAGCCTGGCACCCTGCTCCCGGGACCCAGCCTGGCGCTCTGCTCCGGGGACCCAGCCATGGCACCCTGCTCCCAGGGCCCCACCCAGGCACCCTGCTCCCAGGGCCCAGCCATGGCACCCTGCTCCCGGGACCCAGCCATGGCACCCTGCTCCCGGGACCCAGCCATGGCACCCTGCTCCCGGGACCCAGCCTGGTGCCCTGCTCCCGGGGCCCAGCCATGGCGCTCTGCTCCCGGGACCCAGCCATGGCACCCTGCTCCCGGGACCCAGCCATGGCACCCTGCTCCCAGAGCCCCACCCAGGCACCCTGCTCCTGGGGCCCAGCCATGGCACCCTGCTCCCGGGGCCCAGCCTGGCGCTCTGCTGCCAGGAACACCAAGGGAGCCTGGTGTCCCACCCCGGTTGGATCACAGCCAGTGCGTGTGCACTGGAGGGCACGTGTGCAGGGTGCGGTGGGGTGGGTCCTCAGCAGCCCCCTCCCCACTGGCACTTAGCAGAGGCCAAAGGCAGAGGGGCCTGTATAACGGAGCCCCCAGGAGGGGGCCCGGGAGTGGGGGTGGCTCTGCCGTGCCCTGGGTGCTCGGTGCCTGGCCCAGCCAGTCCCATCTGCAGAGCGCCAAGGCGCAGGGCCTGGCTGGTGGCAGAGTCGTCCTGTCCTGGGCACTCCTGGGCGAATGTCCTACCCTGTGATTGCTGAGCCAGCAGTTCTGCCCAGGCAGCCCCAGTGGGGAGGGAGCTGTGGGGGGGAGCAGCCGTACCCAGCACGGCCAGGTCCCTTGATACCAGCTGCCCATCGGAGGGCAGCTCTGGGTCCTCCGCCCGGCCGGCTCCAGGCCACACTGCCCAGCCTGGGGGCACGCCCACCTTCCAGAGCACTTCACTTCCGGCAGCCGGGTTCCTCTGGGAATCGCTCTGCTCAGAGCTTCTGTATTAACCCCCGAGCCTCCCGGGGAGCTCAGCCCCATGGCACCATCCCACTACGTCTCAACTGGGAAACCATGAGCCTGGCACCCTCCAGGGCAGTATCTGAGCTGCTGGCCTGGCGCTCCCTCCCGGCACAGCGTCCGAGCCACCAGCCTGCCTCCCGCCCCGCGGTATCCAAGCCACTGGCCTGGTGTTCCCCCCGGCACAGTCAGGGGCGGCAGGTTTGTATAATTTTTGGTAGTGCCCAACTTGGTCCAAGTCCCGTCCCCACCCCCACACCTGCCAGGAGCACCGGGTGGTGCCTGCTGGGGGGCAGAGCTGCTCCCCCCGAGGGCAGGAACCCTCCAGCCTGTGGGAGAGAGGCCGCGAAGGCTGCTTGGGAAGGCCTTGGCTGGCGTCACAGCACTGGTGCAGGGGCCGGGAGGCTGTGGCCAGGGCTTTCCGGGGCCCTTCCAGCGGTGAGCCTGCCGCTTGCACCACCCGATTCCCTGAGGCGCGCGCTGGCCCCCGGCTCCCGTCTGGTCGGCACCGAGCCCCGGCATCCCCGAGACGCCCAGCGCAGGGTGACTGGGTCCCCCACAGGGATCCCACAGGAGGCTCCGGAGGGGGCTGCTCCCAGGGAGCAGCGCCCCATTGCCTCAGACACCCCGGTGCTGAGGCTAATGGTCACGGGCCCCCACCCCACGTTACATGTGCACAGGCTTTGTGCTCCACTGCAGGGGCGTGCAGCACACGCAGCATAGTGCGCTGCACACGCACGGTGAATCTCCTGCGCGCACGCCCAGTGTGACTGGACAGAGCCCCGAGAGGGGCTGGAGGGGGCTGCGTGGCACAAGGGTCTCACTGCACCCCGGGCAGTCCCTGGGGCTGGACCCTCTGGGACACGCCAGGCCAAGCCCCCCCCCACACACACACAGACGTGTCACCTGTGAGCGCGGGGATCCGGGGGTTTCCCTGACACCCTGTGCTCCCCAGGAAGCTGTTGCTGGAGAAGGAGCTGGCCAGCATGCTGTGGAGGATCCGCTGGGATGAGCTGCAGTTCGGGAACGCCGAGCGCAACTACAAGGGGGCGGGCAGTCGGCTCACCCTGTCGCTGGTGAGAACCCGCATCCCCCTACGCCCCACGCCTCCAGCCATCCCTGTGCCCGGACGCCTCGGCCCCTTCCCCATAGACCCCTAGGCCTCGGCCCCTTCCCCCATAGAGCCCGGACGCCTCGGCCCCTTCCCTATAGAGCCCGGACGCCTCGGCCCCTTTCCCCCTAGAGCCCCTAGGCCTCGGCCCCTTCCCCCATAGAGCCCGGACGCCTCGGCCTCTCCCCTATAGAGCCCGGACGCCTCGGCCCCTTCCCCATAGACCCCTAGGCCTCGGCCCCTTCCCCCATAGAGCCCGGACTCCTCGGCCCCTCCCCTATAGAGCCCGGACGCCTCGGCCCCTTTCCCCCTAGAGCCCCTAGGCCTCGGCCCCTTCCCCCATAGAGCCCGGACGCCTCGGCCCCTTCCCCTATAGAGCCCGGACGCCTCGGCCCCGCCCCTATAGAGACCGGACGCCTCGGCCCCTTCCCCCATAGAGCCCCTAGGCCTCGGCCCCTTCCCCCATAGAGCCCGGACGCCTCGGCCCCTTCCCCCATAGAGCCCAGACGCTTCGGCCCCTCCCCTATAGAGCCCCTAGGCCTCGGCCCCTCTCCTGTGGAGCCCTGCCCTTTGTACCGTGCCCTATACGCTCCCTCAGCCATCCCCCATAGAACCTTTCTAGGTACTATCCCGTCGCCTCCCCAGCCATCCCCATGTGGCTCTTATAACTCACCCTTCACCGCGAGGCACCCACCAAGCCAGTCCATGCCTTACCCCCGCCCTTCCTGCTGCCCCCTGGCCCTCATGCCACCCCCTAGCCCAGAGCGCCCCCAGGCCACACCCCTGCCCCCCACTCTCTCCCTGCCGTGCTCTCCTAACTGCCTTCTTCCCTCCCAGCGCGGCTCCAGCTACGGCTCCCTGATGACGGCCCATGGCAAATACCAGATCTTTGCCAACACTGGCCACTTCAAGGTGAGTCCCTGGTGTTCGCCTGCCCCGTCCCCTTGCACTGAGCCTCCCGCCCCGTGTGGCGCTGACCCTGTCCCTGTCCCTACCCCCCAGGGGAACGTGGTGTTCAATAGGCATCCGCGCCTGCCCCGTCCCCTTGCATTGACTTCCCGCCCGTGCGGCGCTGACCCTGTCCCTGTCCCTGGCCCCCAGGGGAACGTGGTGGCTATCAAGCATGTGAATAAGAAGCGGATCGAGCTGACGAGGCAGGTGCTCTTCGAACTCAAACACGTATGTACTGGGCAGCCGGGCAGGTTGGGCTCCCGGCCGGGGAGGTGATGGGGGGCCCAGGGGTCTGTGCTGGGGCACGGGTGAGGTGATGCTGGCGGGGGCTTCCCAGCACTGGCTGAGCGCGGCATGGCTCAGAGCCCTGGTTGGCACCACTTCTGCCTGGCCGTGCTCAGCTCACAATGAGGTGCCTTGTGGAGCCTGGTGGGTCCCACATGGCACAAGGTGCCAGAGACATGTCAGAGACACGTGTCCATGTGGGGGGCACACAAGCAGCAACGCACACGGGCAGATGCACCCACCTCCCTGCTCCACCCAGAACTCCACACGCCCCATTTTATCATCCAGCCCGAATTTGGCTCTCAGAGCCTGAGCCGGGGCCCAGGAACAGCCATCGCTGTGCTCCCATTGGGCAAGTTGTGCGGCTCTGATTCCAGAGTGCGTGCGGCCTAGAGCTTTGCAGCAACCAGACTGGCCCCATCCCCTCTCAGGCCTGGGTGGTGCGCGGTGACCCGCCAGGTTCTGATGGGTCCCTGCTTCTGTTTCCCTCCCTAGATGAGGGACATCCAGTTCAACCACCTGACCAGGTTCATCGGCGCCTGCATCGACCCGCCCAATGTCTGCATTGTGACAGAATACTGCCCGCGGGGCAGCCTGCAGGTGACAGGGGCTGGGGTGTAATGATGCTGGTTCTGGTGGGTGTCACAGAGTCCCCGAGCGATGCTCTGGAACTGCTCCCTACGAAGCCAGGCAGGACTCTGGGGAAGTCTCCTCTCTGGGAGCAGCCTGTCTGCAGGACACACAGCTCACCCGGCTTCCATCTTCCTGGGTCTGACCTCGGAGCCTTCAGCGTCCTCTGCCCCTCCGTGCGCTTCCCACAGCGAGTCCGCTCAGGCAGGGTCCTGGGGAAGCCAGAGGGTCCTGCCCCCCAACTCTGCAGTCAGACGTGACTCTCAGCCAGCCAGTAAAACAGAAGGTTTATTAGACAACAGGAACATGGTCTAAACCAGAGCTTGTAGGTGCAGAGAACAGGACCCCTCAGCCGAGTCCATTTTGGGGGGCAGTGAGCCAGACAACCACATCTACACTTCACTCCATGTCCCAGCCAGCCCCAAACTGAAACTCCCTCCAGCCCCTCTTCCTCTGGGCTTTGTCCCCTTCCCGGGCCAGGAGGGCACCGGATTCTCCAAGGCTTTTGTCTTCTCTCACCTTGCAGGGGGGAAGGGCCCAGGCCATCAGTTGCCAGGAGACAGAGTGTCGGCCATTTATGTACCCTGGCCCTTTGCTCTGCAACAATTACAGTCCCTTATCCCACGACCTAGAGACTTAAGAACTGCCTAGGGGAAACTGAGGCACCCCCACACTATTCAGAGGAAACATTAAGAACAGTCCCGCTTCGTCACAGTGGGACCCACCTGAGAGTGCCAATTCAGGACAAATGGCTTCAAGCAGGGCAGCTACAGCCCAAGACTGGGGTTTATTTGCACACCAAGGCAAACCAAACCAGACAGACAGAGAAGACTTTGGTTTTACCCCACAGGCTAACCACAAGTCACACAAGCAATTCCCTTAGACACTCCAGTTTCCCAGTTTCACCACCAGTGCCACTTGTTATGGGGACAAATGGTTATGAAAACCAATACCCCAGTAAAAGAAAAGAGGTTCTCTCGATTCCAAAGGACTAAGCCCCAGACCCAGGTCACTATACAAATCAGATCTTACCCACAAATCACTCTGTTGCCAGTCCCTTAGAATCTAAAATCTAAAGGTTTATTCATAAAAGGAAAAAGATAGAGATGAAAGCTAGAATTGGTTCAATGAAATCAATGACATACAGCGATGGCAAAGTTCTTGGTTCAGGCTTGTAGCAAGGATGGAATAAACGGCAGGTTCAAATCAAGTCTCTGGAGAACATCCCCAGCTGGGATGGGTCATCAGTCCTTTGTGTAGAGCTTCCTTCCATAAAGTCCCTCCAGAGGAAAGAAGCAGGATTGAAGACAAGATGGCGGAGCTGCAGCAGCTTTTGATAGTCTCTTGCCATGTGGTCTTTCTTTCTTTGTCCCAAGGACAAGCTGCCCATCAGCTGGCCTGGAAACACCTCAGAGTTCTCTCCATAGGCAGGTCCCTGCCTACCTGGCTGAGTCCCAAGGCATGTCTGCCTTCTCTCAATGGGTCAGTTGTAGTAGCTGATGGTCCTTAATGGGCCATCCAGCAGGCTAGGCAGAGCTGACACCAATGTGTCTGGGGTGTCCCCCAGTGGCACAGCACAAGTTTGAACTACAGACAGTACAGAGCCAATATTCATAACTTTAACTGCAAAAATGGTACACACATACAGACAGCATAATCGTAACCAGCCAATGATAACCTAGTGTTAGACACCTTATTTGACCCCCTTTATACAAGATTTGGTTCCAAGACAGGACCTTGGTTGCAACAATGTTCTATATGGTCCCAGATTATGTCAATAACGTCACATGGGGCATGCCACCGGCTCGCTTGCTGCTGGGCGGTGATCCCTGGAGAGGCTGTGGCAGCTGACAGAGCCCAGGAAAGGGGCTGGCAGGGACTGTTGCAGACCACAGGCCCAACAAGAGAGCAGGACAAACTCCTTCTTAGGCACCTGTCACGGAGTGTGGGGGAGTCCAGGCCCTGCACCCCTCTTCCTGGGATTCACTGAGACTCTCAGCCAGCCAGTAAAACAGAAGGTTTATTGGACAACAGGAACACAGTCCAAAACAGAGGTTGTGGGTACCCCCAGGACCCCTCAGTCAAGTCCTTCTGGGGGAGCAGGGAGCTTAGACCCCAGCCTTGGGGTTCCCTGCGTTCCTCCACCCAGCACCAAACTGAAACCTCCCCCCTCCCGCTGCGTCACAGCATCTCTCTGCAGTGAGTGGAAAGGAAAGTTGCATTGTCGTGGGTGACGTCAGTCGGGAGGTCTCCTGCCTCCCATGGTACAAGTTCAGCAGTGTCTAGACATTAGAGATGGTGCTTTTCGAATACAAAAGGTGTTGCACCCAGCCCGCGGAGCTCGTTATGGTGGGTACAGATGAATCCGTCACTGGTGCAGAGGCTGGTGGTTGCCCAGGGACCATGACTGAGACCTGACCACACTCAGTGCGAGCAAGCGGAGGACAGTTTCTACCAGTGAGATCAGTACTTGCTGCTTCAGAAGGGCTTCTCCCAACGCAGAGGAAAATTATGAGTGCAATTTATGGTGAGGAAAAATTTAGACAGAAGAATGTGACTGAAAAGTGGGAGTTTTGAAAGAAGAGTTTATTAGCTGGCCAAAAATGATCCCACAATTGTGCAAGAGGCGAACTCTGGCGAAGAGCCCGTCCTGGTTCAGTGGGGAAGTGATGCCAGCAATTCAAATTGAAAAAGGGGAACTAGGTATCAGTGGCAAACGATGTGAATTAGAATGTACAAAATGAAGAACATTCCTGTACTCATAAAGTTTAAATGGCTACTCTGACAGTGACCCCCTGCAGAGCACAGGCCAGAGAAATCGCTCCAGTTATCTTGGGACTGAGCCCCAGAACTTGGGTTTGACTAAAGCATCTTCCAGGAAGGCCTCCGGGGCTGATCTGCAGACACAAAGAAATGGAGAATCCGCCACTGCCCGTGGCAGTCCGTTCCCATGCTTCAGCAGCCGTATTTCCAATTGAAATTTCTCTGGCTTTAACGTCCAGCCATCGGTGGTGGTTCTGCTTTTCCCCTTCGGTGCCAGGGATTTTCCATCTGTGAAGGTGTTTACACGCTGATCATGGCACTCACCTTCTTTTGGACTGAGCTCTTTAAGTCTCTCACTGTCAGGCATTTTCTGCAGCCCTCGAATCATTGTTGTGGCTCTTTTCTGCCCCCTCTCCAAGATCTGATTGAAGATGCGGACACCAGAACTGGATGCAGTATCTTGTATCGGGCTCCCCAATGCTGTAGAGAGGTAAAATCCCCCCCCTGTTTCATATCAAAGGGAAGACTGAGCAGCGACTTGCTGACAGTGTGTAAGGACCTTCCCAGACAGCAAACCCTGGGCACTGATGGCTGGAAGCTGAAGCCAGACAAATTCAACTTGGAAATACAGCATCAGTATTGATCAGTGAGGGTGGCTGACCATTGGAACAGACTGCCAAGGTCCAGGGCAGTTTCTCCATCTCGGGCCCTTCAGACCCAGACTGGAGCCTTTCTGGGAGATGCTTTGCCAAACAAAGTCAGTGAGCTCTGTACAGGGGTATGTGGGGGAACTAGAATGGCCTGTGCTCTGCGGCACTTCAGACTAGATGATCTAATGGCCCCTTCTGGCCTGGTGCTCTGTGAATCTATGAAAGAGAAACCCCATCGTTATGCCAGGCATGACCCTGATTGCAGTGCCGTGTCTCAGTGTGGGGGTTGCTGTGTCCAGGGCTAGGGGCCTTGGCATGGGGTCATGAAGGCTGGGGCATGTCTTGGGGTGGGGGAGTCATGGTGCTGTTGTCTGGTGTGTCCTATGGGGTGTGGCACACCTGCCCAATGAGAGGGCCTGGCTGGGGTGCCCGGAGCCCACACCTGACACAATTCCCTCTCTGGCCTCTCCCAGGACATCCTGGAGAACGAGAGCATCAACCTGGACTGGATGTTCCGCTACTCGCTCATCAATGACATTGTGAAGGTACGAGAGCGTGGCGGGGTTCCTCTCTGCCCTGGACCCATGGGTCTGGCTCCTCGTGCTGGGGCCCTGTTGGCACTGGGGGAACAGCACTGGGGTGAGCAAGCCCCATGGCCAGACAGCATCACCAGCCCTGCAGGCAACACTCCCTGTTCTGTTAGGCCCCACACCCCACTAGGAAAGGTGCCAGGGAACCACCTGTCCCTGATTTTGATGTCTCAGGAAGTGTGGATCCCCATGGCACCAGCCCGCTAGCCAGGGTGGGGCACTGGCGATCTCCCTCTGGTGACCCTTTGGTAGCCGTGGCTGGGTCGTGCCAGCTCTCGTGGCCCCTGGGCCGTAGGGGCTATAGTTTCTGCCCCGATGGGGTGCCCCCAGATTCTGGCTGGGGGATAGGTCGGGGCTGTCTCCTGGTCTGGAAGCCCCAGGGGTCCCGACAGGCGACGTCTCAGCAGTGTCTGTCTGGCACAGGGAATGGCCTTTCTGCACAACAGCATCATTGGGCACCACGGCAGCCTCAAGTCCTCCAACTGCGTGGTGGACAGCCGCTTTGTGCTGAAGATCACGGACTACGGGCTGGCCAGCTTCCGCTCCAGCTGCGATGCTGAGGACAGCCACGCGCTGTATGCCAGTGAGTACCCCCACCCCGGAGTGCACCTGCTCCCCGCCCTCCCCCTCCTCCCCAGGAGCCCCGCTCCAGGAGCATGTGACGATGCTGCCTCTGGCGGGACGCAACTGAGAGTGTCAATTCAGGACAAATTGCTCAGAGCCGGGCAATCACAGCCCAAGGCTGGGGGTCCTTTACTGTTAAGGCACCAAACCAGCCAGCTAGAGAGGACTTCGGTCTCATCCAAGCAATTCCCTCAGACACTCCAGTTTCCCAGTATCCCCACCAGTGCCACTCGTTATGGGGACAAATGGTTATGAAAACCAATACCCAGTAAAAGAAAAAAGGTTCCCTCGAACCCAAAGGACCAAGCCCCAGACCCAGGTCAATGTACAAATCAGATCTTACCCACAAATCACACTGTTGCCAGTCCCTTAGAATCTGAAATCTAAAGGTTTATTCATAAAAGGAAAGGGATAGAGATGGGAGCTAGAATGGGTTCAATGAAATCAATGACAGACAGTGATGGCAAAGTTCTTGGGTCAGGCTTGTAGCAGGGATGAAATAAACGGCAGGTTCAAATCAAGTCTCTGGAGAACATCCCCAGCTGGGATGGGTCATTCAGTCCTTTGTTCAGAGCTTCAGTTTATAGCAAAGTCCCTCCAGAGGTAAGAAGCAGGATGGAAGACTAAATGGAGGGGTTTCCAGGTCCTCCTATATTCTCTCTCTTGTGAGCGGAAACCCCTTTGTTCTCCTGTGCAAAATCACAGCAACAAGATGGAGTTTGGAGTCACGTGGGCAAGTCACATGTCCATGCATGACTCAGTTTGCAGGCCGCAGCCATTGCTCACATGCTACTTTGAGCGTCCCAGGAAGACTTCTCATGTGTGGATTGGAGTCTCCCAAGGTCTATTGTCAGTTAAGTTTCAGAGTAACAGCCGTGTTAGTCTGTATTCCCAAAAAGAAAAGGAGTACTTGGGGCACCTTCGAGACTAACCAATTTATTTGAGCATGAGCTTTCGTGAGCTACAGCTCACTTCATCGGATGCATACCGTGGAAACTGCAGCAGACTTTATATATACACAGAGAATATGAAACAATACCTCCTCCCACCCGACTGTCCTGCTGGTAATAGCTTATCTAAAGTGATCATCAGGTTAGGCCATTTCCAGCACAAATCCAGGTTTTCTCACCCTCCACCCCCCCACACAAATTCACTCTCCTGCTGGTGATAGCCAATCCAAAGTGACAACTCTTTACACAATGTGCATGATAATCAAATTGGGCCATTTCCTGCACAAATCCAGGTTCTCTCACTCCCTCACCCCGCTCCAAAAACCCACCCCCATACACACACAAACTCAGTCTCCTGCTGGTAATAGCTCATCCAAACTGACCACTCTCCAAGTTTAAATCCAAGTTAAACCAGAACATCTGGGGGGGGGCGGGGAGTAGGAAAAAACAAGAGGAAATAGGCTACCTTGCATAATGACTTAGCCACTCCCAGTCTCTATTTAAGCCTAAATTAATAGTATCCAATTTTCAAATGAATTCCAATTCAGCAGTTTCTCGCTAGAGTCTGGATTTGAAGTTTTTTTGTTTTAAGATAGCGACCTTCATGTCTGTGATTGCGTGACCAGAGAGATTGAAGTGTTCTCCGACTGGTTTATGAATGTTATAATTCTTGACATCTGATTTGTGTCCATTTATTCTTTTACGTAGAGACTGTCCAGTTTGACCAATGTACATGGCAGAGGGGCATTGCTGGCACATGATGGCATATATCACATTGGTGGATGTGCAGGTGAACGAGCCTCTGATAGTGTGGCTGATGTTATTAGGCCCTGTGATGGTGTCCCCTGAATAGATATGTGGGCACAATTGGCAACGGGCTTTGTTGCAAGGATAAGTTCCTGGGTTAGTGGTTCTGTTGTGTGGTATGTGGTTGTTGGTGAGTATTTGCTTCAGGTTGCGGGGCTGTCTGTAGGCAAGGACTGGCCTGTCTCCCAAGATTTGTGAGAGTGTTGGGTCATCCTTTAGGATAGGTTGTAGATCCTTAATAATGCGTTGGAGGGGTTTTAGTTGGGGGCTGAAGGTGACGGCTAGTGGCGTTCTGTTATTTTCTTTGTTAGGCCTGTCCTGTAGTAGGTAACTTCTGGGAACTCTTCTGGCCCTATCAATCTGTTTCTTTACTTCTGCATGTGGGTATTGTAGTTGTAAGAAAGCTTGACAGAGATCTTGTAGGTGTTTGTCTCTGTCTGAGGGGTTGGAGCAAATGCGGTTGTATCGCAGAGCTTGGCTGTAGACGATGGATCGTGTGGTGTGGTCAGGGTGAAAGCTGGAGGCATGCAGGTAGGAATAGCGGTCAGTAGGTTTCCGGTATAGGGTGGTGTTTATGTGACCATTGTTTATTAGCACTGTAGTGTCCAGGAAGAACAGAACACACAACAGAACCACTAACCCAGGAACTTATCCTTGCAACAAAGCCCGTTGCCAATTGTGCCCACATATCTATTCAGGGGACACCATCACAGGGCCTAATAACATCAGCCACACTATCAGAGGCTCGTTCACCTGCACATCCACCAATGTGATATATGCCATCATGTGCCAGCAATGCCCCTCTGCCATGTACATTGGTCAAACTGGACAGTCTCTACGTAAAAGAATAAATGGACACAAATCAGATGTCAAGAATTATAACATTCATAAACCAGTCGGAGAACACTTCAATCTCTCTGGTCACGCAATCACAGACATGAAGGTCGCTATCTTAAAACAAAAAAACTTCAAATCCAGACTCCAGCGAGAAACTGCTGAATTGGAATTCATTTGAAAATTGGATACTATTAATTTAGGCTTAAATAGAGACTGGGAGTGGCTAAGTCATTATGCAAGGTAGCCTATTTCCTCTTGTTTTTTCCTACCCCCCCGCCCCCAGATGTTCTGGTTTAACTTGGATTTAAACTTGGAGAGTGGTCAGTTTGGATGAGCTATTACCAGCAGGAGAGTGAGTTTGTGTGTGTATGGGGGTGGGTTTTTGGAGCGGGGTGAGGGAGTGAGAGAACCTGGATTTGTGCAGGAAATGGCCCAATTTGATTATCATGCACATTGTGTAAAGAGTTGTCACTTTGGATGGGCTATCACCAGCAGGAGAGTGAATTTGTGTGGGGGGGTGGAGGGTGAGAAAACCTGGATTTGTGCTGGAAATGGCCTAACCTGATGATCACTTTAGATAAGCTATTACCAGCAGGACAGTGGGGTGGGAGGAGGTATTGTTTCATATTCTCTGTGTATATATAAAGTCTGCTGCAGTTTCCACGGTATGCATCCGATGAAGTGAGCTGTAGCTCACGAAAGCTCATGCTCAAATAAATTGGTTAGTCTCTAAGGTGCCACAAGTACTCCTTTTCTTTTTGTCAGTTAAGTGTTTCCTGATTGGGCACTTAATCTGCAAATTCCTTTCTCAAGAAGCTGACCACATGCTTCACTGAGGCTACTTACAATCAAACACATTGCGATACAAGTACAGAGCCAATATTCATAATTTCAGCTACAAAAATGATACACCCAGACAGATAGCATCATCCTAACCAGCAAACCAGAACCTTCCCATAGACATCGCACACGACAACCTTTGTACAATATCTGCTGCGAATATTACAGCAGTAATCTATACGGTCACAGGTCATGTCAATAACGTCACAGAGGAGAAGGGGGCGCCTATGCTCCGCAACCTGCCCAGGGCTGAGAGGGCAGCTCCATGTGGTCCTTCAAGCCTGGGCTGCCCCACAGCCTGCCACCGCACTGCTCCCGGCCAGGCTCCACTGAGCTGGGTGGGGCTTGGCCCTGGGGGCTCTGGGCTGCTGGGTTCTCTCAGGGCGGGTGAAGGTCGGACCCGTGGGGCTCCGGTCAGACATGGCTCTGCCCCTTGCTCCTCCCAGAGAAGCTGTGGACGGCCCCAGAGCTGCTGCAGAAGGGGCGCCTGCCCCCCCAGGGGATGCAGAAGGCCGATGTGTACAGCTTCAGCATCATCCTGCAGGAGATTGCCCTGCGCAACGGGCCCTTCTACATCGAGGGCATGGACCTGAGCCCCAAGGGTGAGGGGGGGCTGGGTCCCTAGGGATGGGGTGGCGGAGGGGTGGGCCCCAAGGTGACAGTGTGTGGGGCGGGGCCAGGGCTGGGTCCCTAAGTGACAGGGCCGCATGGCCCGAACCCTGAGGTGTGAGTGCGGGGGGGGGGCAGGGCTGGGTCCCTAGGATACAAGGTGGCGGGAGGCCTGGACCCCGAGGTGCGAGTGGCGGGGGGCAGGGCTGGGTCCCTAGGTGACAGGGCGGTGGGGGGCCTGGACCCCGAGGTGCGAGTGGGGGGGGGGCTGGGTCCCTAGGTGACAGGGTGGCGGGGGGCCTGGACCCCGAGGTGTGAGTGGGGGGGGGCTGGGTCCCTAGGTGACAGGGTGGCGGGGGGCCTGGACCCCGAGGTGCGAGTGGTGGGGGGCCTGGACCCCGAGGTGCGAGTGGCGGGGGGCAGGGCTGGGTCCCTAGGTGACAGGGTGGTGGGGGGCCTGGACCCCGAGGTGCGAGTGGGGGGGGGCTGGGTCCCTAGGTGACAGGGTGGCGGGGGGCCTGGACCCCGAGGTGCGAGTGGTGGGGGGCCTGGACCCCGAGGTGCGAGTGGCGGGGGGCAGGGCTGGGTCCCTAGGTGACAGGGTGGCGGGGGGCCTGAACCCCGAGGTGCGAGTGGGGGGCGGCGGGGCTGGGTCCCTAGGTGACAGGGCGGTGGGGGCCCGGAGCCCCAGGTGCAAGGGCTGGTCCAGCCCAGGGTGAGGACAGCCAGCCGCTCAGACGGCACCCCGGGCCTGGCTGGGCTCCCCCGTGCCCTTGCCCCGGCGCGTGGCCCACGCCGTGCCGCGCTCCGTCCCCGCAGAGGTGGTGCAGAAGGTGCGGAACAGCCAGCAGCCCTTCTTCCGGCCCTCCATCGACCTGGGGCTGCACAGCGAGGAGCTGGCCGTGCTGATGGAGCGCTGCTGGGCGCAGGACCCCGCCGAGCGCCCTGACTTCAGCCAGATCAAGATCTTCATCCGCAGATTCAACAAGTGGGTGCCCCGGCCGGGGTGGGGCAGGGCTTGGGGCGCGGCCTCATGCCAGCTGGCACCCAGGGGCACTGGGGGAGGTGTGTGGGGCTGGATGCGCGCCCTCAGGGCGTGGGAACAGCTGGGCGCGGGGCCGAGATGTGCGATGGGGGCACGCTCCGGGCAGGAACGGGGAAGCAGGACGGCGTCACTCCCCAGCACCCGGAGTGTGCGAACACAGGAGCATTACGGTGTCGCACGTGGCCCCTCAGGCAGGGGTAATATGGGGGGTTTCTTATCTCCCACCTCCCCAGTCCTGTGTGCTCAGCTGGGGCGGGGGTTCTGCTCCCCCTGGGGTGTTGGGTGCCAGCTGTCACTGTCCTGGTGACTGGGTTTTCGGATCCTCCATTGTTGTGGGGCCGGCCTCAGACCAGACAGCGGGGTGACGTTCAGACCCGTGTGTCGGCCGCCCTGAGAACGAAAGGTCCTTTCTCCCTCCTCCCCCACGGACCCATGCAAAATATAGAGGAAACTGAGGCACACCACAAAGTCATTCCCGAAACTTCCCGCTTGGTCACGGTACCAAGAGGGGTTCTGGGTGGTGTCATGGCCGCTCCTTGAGCGCCAGACCCAGGAGGCGACTGGGGAGCAGCAGCCCTTGGGGAGCAGGCTCTGGGGGGGGGGTGTTACGGTACCCCTGTGTCGTGGACACAAGGCCCCCCACAAGTCTCCTCCCGTGGCCTCTCTGCTGGCCTGTCTCTGCAGGGAAGGCAGCACCAGCATCCTGGACAACCTGCTGTCGCGCATGGAGCAGTACGCCAACAACCTGGAGAAGTTGGTGGAGGAGCGGACGCAGGCCTACCTGGAGGAGAAGCGCAAGGCCGAGGCCCTGCTCTACCAGATCCTGCCCCAGTGAGTGACCCACACAAGCCCCTGAGCATGCGCTAGCAAGGGGGGAACGCCGGGGGGGCACATGCCAAGCTCCGCCAGGGGTGTGCGCTGGCATGGGGCGGGTGTGCGGAGCCCCTCCAGGAGCGTGCGGTGGAGTGAGGGGCAGAGTGCCCCGGGAGTGGGTGGTGGATGGGGCTTACAGGCCTTTGCACTGGTGCACCCTGCACGGTGCCTGGGGCGGGGGGCAGGGGCCTGGTGCTTCGGCCTTGCTCCCCTTTCGCAGCGGGGGGGCAGTCTGGGGCAGCAGCGCTCACACTGACCTGCCCCCCACCCCCAGCTCCGTGGCCGAGCAGCTGAAGCGTGGGGAGACGGTGCGGGCCGAGGCCTTCGACAGCGTCACCATCTACTTCAGCGATATTGTGGGGTTCACAGCCCTGTCGGCTGAGAGCACCCCCATGCAGGTAACCTAGGTGGGGGGGAGCAGCGCCCCTGCGGGTAACCGGGGGAGGGGAGAGACCATACCATGCAGGTAACCAGGGGGGAGAGCCCCCCATGCAGGTAGCCAGGGAGGGGGAGAACAGTGCCTTGCGGGTAGCCAGGGGGTGCCCTGTGGGGGAGGGTCTGAAGGAAAGCAGCCTCCCCTCCCCCCGGCAGCCCAGTTCCCGGGGCTCTCAGCATGGGCTGGCCCCGGGCGTGGGGAGCCGCGGCCCGCGGGGTGTGGCTGGGCGCCCTGGGCAGTGCCGGCTGCGCAGCGAGCGGCCAGGGAGGCTGGGCGCTCGGCCCTCACCTGTGCTCCCCGCCCCCAGGTGGTGACCCTCCTGAACGATCTCTACACCTGCTTCGACGCCATCATCGATAACTTCGACGTGTACAAGGTGAGACGGGCCGGCCGGCCGCTGTGCATGGTGCTCTCAGGGCTGGGCCTGGCGGTCGCGGGGAACCCAGCGCTCGTGCCCCGGGGAGGGGGTGGGGAGCTGAGAAGATGCTCCTCGGCAAGGGGCCCCGGGGCCTGGCTCTCAGCGGGATGGGAGTGTGGGTGGGGTCTCCCGCTTTGAACTCCCTGGGGTGGCAGACCCGGGCATGCGTTTGCTGATGCTCGTCCCTGACTCTGCTTGGCCCCCAGGTGGAGACGATTGGAGACGCCTACATGGTGGTGTCGGGGCTGCCGGTGCGGAACGGGAAACTGCACGCCAACGAGATCGTCCGCATGGCGCTGGCGCTGCTGGAAGCCGTGAAAACCTTCAAAATCCGGCATCGGCCCAACGACCAGCTCCGGCTGCGCATCGGCATCCACACCGGTGAGCCGCCGGCCCCGCTCTGCAGACACGAGGCTCATGCAGCCAGCGGGTGGGCCCAGGGAGGGCCTGGACCCAGCTCCCTGGTGGGGCACCACGCTCCGAGTCACCAGCAGGACTGGGGGGGACGTGCTGTCCTGGGGCCAGAGGGGGCCTGGGCGAGGGCAGGGGTTCCCAGGTCCTGCGCAGAGGTGACGGCTCTCTCCCCCGGCAGGTCCTGTCTGTGCCGGGGTCGTAGGGCTGAAGATGCCCCGGTACTGCCTGTTTGGAGACACGGTGAACACAGCCTCGCGCATGGAGTCCAACGGGCAGGGTAAGTCTCCCCCTCAGCGGGCAGCCCAGCCCTGTGCCCTGGCATCGCAGCTCACCCATCCCCCTCCCGCTTTCCCTACTCCTGGGCCGCTCCCTGGTGGGTACGGCAATGGGCCCCCGCCCAGCTGCAGGGCAAGTTCAGGGCTGGCCCTCGCTGCCCTATGGCAAGGTGACTTGGAGGCAGCACCATGGGAACTGCCCAGTTGAGCCCATCTAGCCCAGGAACCCCCAGCCCAGATCCAAGCCGTGGGTCCACAGGTGTAGCTCCAGACCCCTTGCTCTGGCCCCTGGTGACTCCTCCCCCTCCTCTGACCCAGCACTGAAGATCCACATCTCGTCCACCACCAAGGAGGTCCTGGATGAGTTTGGCTGCTTCGAGCTGGAGCTCCGAGGTGACGTGGAAATGAAGGTGAGTCTGGGGTCCCGCTCTGCCAGGACCGGTCCCACCAGATGGACGGGGGCAGGGCTGTTGGCATCTCAGTGCTCCTGGGGCACTGGGCACCGGCAGGTGAGCACGAAGCTGGAAGCAGGTGGAGGGGCCAGGTGTGGGGCCAGCAGCCAGGATGCCATGGCCATGGGAATGCACCGACGGGCCCCTGCACAGCTGAGAGCCCAGCAGCCCCTGTGCCAACTTCAGCCACAGCAGCTCTGCCCATGACGGGCACATCTTGGCAGCGGGGAGAGCCCCTCGGGAGCGCACTGCACGGCTTGGAACAACGGGCACTGCCGAGCTCTCCAATGCGGCATCCCTTCTTGGGGCAGGGAGTGCAGCGGGGCATGGGCGGCCCCAGCTCTGCAGAGGGGAAGCCTGGAGAGGCCTGGCCCCAGCTGCGGGACATGGAGGATGTGGGGCGGGTGAGCCAGCCCGGCCGTGGGGCCCAGCCCCAGGCGATGGCTCGGGCCTGACCTGCTCCCCTCTGCCTTCCAGGGGAAAGGGAAGATGCGGACGTACTGGCTGCTGGGCGAGCGGACAGACGACAGCATCATCTGAGGCGGGCCCTTGGGCTGACTCGGGCTCTGCACTGAGCGGGGCTTCGTCACTGAGCTCCGCACACAGGAGGCTGCGCGCCGTCTCTGAGCACCACTCCCCGGCCGCGGCAGGGAGCGCCCAGCACACAGGTGGCTCCTGGGCTGGCACCGGGCTCTGCCTCCGGACTGCAGGCCCCAACCAACCCAGCCGAGCTCCACGGGCCCTGCTGGGAGACATACACAGCCGTGCTGCCCACCTGGCCCTGCCTGCCCAGCTGCAGTCTCCTTCCACTCAGCCTCCGAGTGCAGGGCCTGGCGGGGATAGCGGGAGCCAGCCGGGCCCACGACCCCACTCGGCTCCTCGGAACCTGGCTGTACCAGGGCTGGCAGGGCCCCGGGCAGCGCCTGAGAACGAGCCCCCGGGGCCCTGAGTCTCTGTAACCTGGTATCCCCTCCCCAGGCTCGGCTGGCTCTGAGCCCCTCAGCCTCGCCACCCCCTGGGCCCAGCGGGCTCTGAGCCCGTCCCCCCAGGGGCCTGGCTGCTCCCCCATGGCACTTGGCCTTCTTTCCAGTACTCTGCACCCTCCCCCGAAGTGAGCAAACTGGGGGCTGCTGCCAGGGCTGGCCCTCAGCTGGAGGTGGGGGTGTTCCTCACCCACTGTCCTGTGGCCTGGTTCACACGAGCACGATGCAGCTGCTCACGCCTTCCCTTGTAACTGTCCCGCATTCCTCCCCCTTGCCCTGTAACTACCCAGTGGGCTGGGCAAACGCCCACAGCGTGGCCATGCCCACAGCCTCCCTCCAGTGTACAGATAGGGATCAAACTGTGCAGACGATTGTGTTGAAATACAGACTTCCCGAACCAGACCCTGCACGTCTCTGGGGGGGCTAAGCGGAGAGCACTGCCGCAGTGTGACCCTGGGCGGCTGACTGGGGGTGGGAGGGAAGCTGGTGCCACCCTGAGCGGAGGGCTGGGGAGACCTGGCCAGTCAGGCTTCTTTGCCTGGCCAGGTAGTTGGTGACCAGCTGCAGGGGCTGCTGTGAACACTGGCTCCTGCATTGTGTGCCGGTTGCCCTGTGTGCAGTGATGCCCTGGGCACGGCCATGCACCCGCCCTCCACCTGGCCAGCCCTGGCAGGAAGGCCATGCAGCAGCCGTGGGCCCCGCCTGGCTCCTGAGTGCAGAGCGGGGCTGGAGGCTGCCTCGCTGCGTCTCCTGGACCACGTTCAGAGAACGGCTCGCTGCCCACACTGGGTTTGCTTTGGCTGGTGGCCGGAGCACTTTCCTGTGAGCTCAGCGCCGGCTTCTCAGCCAGCCCCTTCCTGGAAGGCACCATTGCCCGGAGCACGGCAGCGGCGGGGGCTCTGCCTGGCCCAGGGGCTGGCGGTAATGAGACCACGCACACTTCCCAGAGAGCGTGAGAGGGAGCAGTGGGCCATGACATGGCCAGCCCGAAGTGCAGAAAGAATAGCAAATATGGCAGGCGACCAGCTTGGCTTAACAGTGAAATCTTCAGTGAACTTAAACTTAGAAAGGAAGCTTACAAATATGGAAACTTGGTCAGATGACTTGGGAGGAGTATCAAAATATTGCTCGAGCATGCAGGGATGTAATCAGGAAGGCCAAGGCACAATTGGAGTTGCAGCTAGAAAGGGATGTGAAAGGGAACAAGAAGGGTTTCTACAGCTATGTTAGCAATAAGAAGAAGGTCAGGGAAAGTGTGGGCCCCTTACTGAATGGGGGAGGCAACCTAGTGACAGAGGATGTGGAAAAAGCTGAAGTACTCAATGCTTTTTTTGCTTCAGTCTTCACAGACAAGGTCAGTTCCCAGACTGCTGCACTGGGCAACACAGCATGGGGAGGAGGTGAGCAGCCCTCAGTGGAGAAAGAACAGGTTAAGGACTATTTAGAAAAGCTGGACGAGCACAAGTCCATGGGTCCAGCTCTGATGCATCTGAGGGTGCTGAGGGAACTGGCTGATGTGATTGCAGGGCCATTGGCCATTATCTTTGAAAATTCGTGGCGATCAGGGGAGGTCCCAAACAATTGGAAAAAGAAAAATATAGTGCCCATATTTCAAAAAGCGAAGAAAGAGAACCCGGGGAACTACGGACCGGTCAGCCTCACCTCAGTCTCTGGAAAAATCCTGGAGCAGGTCCTCAAGAAATCCATTTTGAAGCACTTAGAGGAGAGGAAAGTGATCAGGAACAGTCAGCATGGATTCACCAAGGGCAAGTCATGCCTGACCAACCTGATTGCCTTCTATGATGAGATAACTGGCTCTGTGGATATGGGGAAAGTGGTGACATCTTGACTTTAGCAAAGCTTTTGATATGGTCTCCCACAGTATTCTTGCCAACAAGTTAAAAAAGTATGGATTGGATGAATGGATTATAAGGTGGATAGAAAGCTGGCTAGATTGTCGGGCTCAATGGATAGTGATCAATGGCTCCATGTCTAGTTGGCAGCTGGTATCAAGTGGAGTGCCCCAGGGGTCGGTCCTCGGGCCGGTTTTGTTCAATATCTTCATAAATGATCTGGAGGGTGGCGTGGATTGCACCCTCAGCAAGTTTGCAGATGACACTAAACTGGGAGGAGAGGTAGATACGCTGGAGGGTAGGGATAGGATACAGAGGGACCTAGACAAATTGGAGGATTGGGCCAAAAGAAATCTGATGAGGTTCAACAAGGACAAGTGCAGAGTCCTGCATTGAGGACAGAAGAACCCCATGCACCACTACAGACTAGGGACCGAATGGCTCGGCAGCAGTTCTGCGGAAAAGGACCTAGGGGTGACAGTGGATGAGAAGCTGGATATGAGTCAGCAGTGTGCCCTTGTTGCTAAGAAGGCCAATGGCATTTTGGGATGTATAAGTAGGGGCACTGCCAGCAGATCGAGGGACGTGATCGTTCCCCTCTATTCGGCACTGGTGAGGCCTCATCTAGAGTACTGTGTCCAGTTTTGGGCCCCCCCACTCCAGGAAGGATGGGGACAAATTGGAGAGGGTCCAGCGGAGGGCAACGAAAATGATTAGGGGGCTGGAGCACATGACTGACGAGGAGAGGCTCGCAGGTCTGGTCTGTCCCATGGGGGGCCAGCAGGGGTGGGCTCCGCTGTGCTGCCCCATCCCCCGCCCATGATGCCAGGAGAGCGAGGATGGGTGAGCCCTGTGCAGGCTCACGGTGCTATCTGTGCCCATGGGAGGCAGGGCTTAGCTGGCAGCTCTGGTACCCCACCCTGTGCTGCAGTTTCCTGCACCAACCCCAGAGCTGCAAGGAGCTCAGCAAACCTGCCCGCTCCAGCCACCCCATGGCCTGATGGCAGCACCTGCTGCCTCCGCCAGCCCCAATGGCACCAGGGCGAGGGCTGGGCCCTGCCGGCCCCAGTGGGCAGCCATCCCCGCCCTGTAGATCTGCCTGCTACTGCCCCGCACAGCTGCATGAGACTCCTGCAGGGAGGGGGCTCTGGGGAGGCCCTGGCCCCAGGCCAGAAATGGCTGGGACAGGAGCCCCTTGTCCGGGACAATGCCCCCTGGCCAGGCTCCCTGGCCTGCTGCAGCTGGGATCACTGGGCAGGCAGGGCTAACAGGCCCTGCTAAAGGGGGCAGCCCGGAATGCTGTCAGGGCCCTGGCTCAACACAGCACCTCATCCCCCCACCAAAATGCACAGGTGAGGGGGTAGTGGTGCCTGGGGCCCAAGTCCATGCCCCAGTACCCCGAGCCTGCACGGGGCACTACCAGACGCCTTCTGCATCTCACTCCGGCCGTATCTGCCGTGCGCCCTACCCCAATGCACACGCAGCATCCCTCCAGCCCAGTGCGGAGCCCCCAGCGTCACACCAGCCAGCCATTCCCATCTACTCTTTATTGCTCTGCAGGGCCTAGAGTTTGGGGTAGTTCTCTGGGGCGTAGGGCATGGGCTGGTCCAGGTACTCGCTGATGGGGGTGGTGAAGGTTGCGTTCCTCCTAAAGGGGGTGTCACTGGTACGGATGTTGGAGACGCCCTGAAAGAAGAGGAATTGGACAACATCCCAGGTGAACAGAGCAGGACTTTCAGGGAGGGCCTCAGCTGTGGGGATGGGGCAGACATGGCAGGGCTCCCAGCTGGGGGGACGGGGCCAGAGGCGGCAGGGCCCCCGGCTGGGGGAACGGGGCCAGAGGCATGCTGAGGAGAGGAGCAGGAGTCACTCCACGCCCCTGCCCGCGGGGGTGGCTGCCAGTCTGTTGGGTCAGGCCCAGCCCTGCCAGCAGCCACATGGGATGCAGGTGGGAACGGCTGAGCTGCTGGGGCACTCGCTTGCTGCCCGCAGACAGCCTGGCTGGCGCAGACTGGGGGTACTTACAGGCAGCTGGCGGACGCTCTCCAGCCAGAAGGTGTGGGGCTGCTCCAGGCGATAGTCATGGGGCTGGGAGAAGCACAAAGGCAGAGCGTGCCCATCAGCAGGGAGCTGCATCCCCCAAGGCTTCCCGTGCTCCTGCGATGGGCGCTTGGCTTGCCCTGCTGAGGACCCCACAGGGGAGTCTCCATGGCCATGGCAAATCCCAGCCTCCCCGAGGGCACCACCCACGCTGGGGGGCACTGCCGAGTGGGCAGCACTTGAGCCTGCAGCTCAGCCCCTCTGTGCTGGCTGTGATGCCGAGCACCAGGAACAGCAGGGGTGAATCACCCCTGCTGGGAGAGGGCAGGTGGCAGGTCCCTGCCCTGGCCATGTACCCTGCCATATGCCCATCCAGCTACCCACTCTGCCCAGCTCCTCCTCTCCGCCCCAGTCCATGGACCTGTCACTATCCCACCCACCCTGTACCCCCCTCCTTTCCCTGCAGGCTGAGCAGCGACGCTGGGGGCGGCTGACGGTGCGGAGCCCTGGGCCCAGGTCTCACCCTGGTGGGGGGCGGCAGCTCAGCCCGGAAGCCCTCCTTGCGGTAGTCCCAGTGGGTGGTGGAGAGTGACTCCATGGGCCCGGCAGGAGGGTAAAGCTCCGTCAGGGTCTCCTTCCTGCAGAGAGACGCTGGGGTTACCGAGGGACGGGGCTGCAGCGCCCACCGGCTCCCCTGGCACCTGCCATCCTGGCCCAGCCAGTGGGCCCCGTGGGAAAGTTCTGCAACCACAGGGGACCCAAGCTGCAAAGAGCCCCGCCCCACGGGGAGGAGCCTGCACAGAGTTCTCACCTGGCCCCAGCCCAGGGGAGGAGTCTGTGAAGAGCCCCACCCCCAGGGGAGCAGCCTAGGCAGGTGCCCGACCCCGCACAAGGGTGGTGGAGCGGGGGGAGTGTTAATGTGTTCGGGAGCAGGGTGTGGCTCTGCCCTGGGGGTCACACGGGCGCCGGCTGCAGGGCGCTGGCTGGGGAAGCAGCAGAGTGGTGCATGTCAGGCTGGCCGGCAGCCTCCCAGGGGCTGGTCGGAGCCTGGGGGCAAGGCCGACGTCCTCTCTGTTCCGGCAAGCCAGTGCCCCCGCAGCATCATGCAGGCCCTGGCTGGGCCGTGCCCCCAGGGCTCCCACTAGTCAGATGCCCAAAGCCGCTGGCCATCCCCTGCGCCCCCGAAGAACAGTCTCTCTCCGGGGCTCCACAGGCCAGCTGGGACACCCCACCAGCATTCAGCAGCCTCTGCCCCTACTCGGCCTCCAGCTGCCACCCCCCAGCCAAGCCCATGGCCACCCGGGCGTTTCCCTCCCCCTGGACATTGGCTAGAACTGGTACCCCCAGTGCTCCCCTGGCCCCCACCTGCTCACACTGCCCCTGGGGGGAGCGCTGCCCCCCAGGCTCCTAATCTCTCCTGCTGCCTCTGCTTTCCCAGGCTCACAACAATGGCTTCCCTTATCACAGGGCCCGGGGGAGCGGGCCAGCACATGGGCCCCAGACACTATCACAAAGGAAAAGCAACAGGAAACCCCCCCAGGCCTGGAGCATGACGCAGCCCAGCGGCTCAGCACAGGGCGCAGGCGAGGAACAAGGAGGCCTCAGGCCTGAATCTGAGCCGGACTCGCCTCTGGCTGGGGTCAGCATGTGTTGGGCTGAACCAGGAACCAGCCGGCATGGCCCCAGGCCCTTTGCAGCAGTGACCCACCTCAGTGAGCCCGACAGCCGCCCCGCAGGGGTGCTGCAGTCCAGACAGGCACCCGGCACTGCCGGAGTCTGGGCCACGCTGAGCGCTCACCTGGCGGGGCCTGGCCAGCCAAGTGTCTCATAACCCCCTCCAGGCTGAGCCCCCGTCTGGGCCGGGCAGCCTCAGGAGGGGTCTTGCCGGTCTGGGGCTCTAGGTATGCGGGATAACACTGCACGTGAGAAAGGCATAACCCCTCCCCAGTCCCTGCCCCCAGTCTGGCTCCCCCAGCACCTCAGAGATCAGGACCTGGATATAAGGACCCCTTCCCTGAACCCCATAGAGCGCCCTGGGAAACCACAACCGGGGCTGGCAGAGCCAAAGGAGACTACAGGAGCTGTGGAAATCTGTGGGGGCCATACCCAGGGCTGGGGGCGGGAATCCAGGGCAAGCAGCGCCCAGCGGGGCAGGAGGCACAGGAATGTTGGCAGTGCCAGGGCAGCGAGCTAGCAGCCCTCAGCCAAGCAGCACCGCGGGGGCGATTCCACAGGCTCCTCTCCCGCACCGGCTGCTCAGCGCTCGCGTCTCTGCCGCAGCTGGCGCCCAGCCTCCCCGCCGGGGGCCGGACTCGGCTAGTGGGACTCTGGCCAGCACGCTGAGACCAGCAATGGACACACTGCAGTGCCAGCGGAGACTCAGTCGGAGGCCACGCGGCCCCCGGGGGCGGGCGGGCGGGTTAGAGCTCGGGTGGGTAGCCCAAGCCTCTGCCACTTGTCCACACTGCAATTCTCAGCGGGCTGGCAACGGCTGCTCCCCGGGCTGGAGATCCATCTCCCGCTGCAGCATAGACCCAGCCAGAGTGCCCAGTGCAGCTGGCACTTCCCCCATGGCTGCCAGGCACAGGCGCCTCCCGAGACGGGGCCCTGCTCCCTGCACGGCCCAGCTGAGCTAGGGGCCTGGGGAGAGTGAGGCAGCTGCAGGGAGAAGAGCTTGGCTGGGGAGCAGCCTGCTCATTGCCAGCCCCGCACTGCCCTACCCGCCCTCCCTGCTGGGAGCCTGAGCGTGGGCAGGGAAAGGGCAGCAGGCTCACCTGTATTTCTGGTACAGCATTAACTCCAGCATGGCCTCCCGCTGCCCTGCAGGGAGAGACGGGGCACGTCAGTGCTTGGGGACTGGCCTGGGCACTGTACTGCAGCCCCTGGAGTCAGAGCCCCTGCCAAGGCAGCGGTGTGGGGTGGGCTGGGAGGCCAAGAGAAAACACGGGCAGCCTGCAAGGCACAGGGAGCACCATGGCCAGATAGGGAAGGGCAGCAACCTCGATCCACAGATACAGCGCCAGGCGCCTGAGACCCAGAGCGAGTCATCCTGCCCAGCCGCGAGCAAGGCCTGCAGCTGCCTCTCAGGGGAGCTGTCATCAATATAAAGGGAAGGGTAAACACCTTTAAATCCCTCCTGGCCAGAGAAAAAAGCCTTTCATCTGTGAAGGGTTAAGAAGCTAGGATAACCTTGCTGGCACCTGACCACAATGACAAACGAGGAGACAAGATACTTTCAAAAGCTGGGGGGAGGGAGAAACAAAGCCTCTCTCTGTCTGGGTGATGCTTTTGCCGGGGACAGAACAGGAATAGAGTCTTAGAACTTAGTAAGTAATCTAGCTAGAGATGCGTTAGATTCAGTTTTCTTTAAATGGCTGAGAAAATAGCTGTGCTGAATGGAATGGATATTCCTGTTTTTGTGTCTTTTTGTAACTTAAGGTTTTACCTAGAGGGATTTTCTGTGTTTTGAATCTAATTACCCTGTAAGGTATTTACCATCCTGAGTTTACAGAGGATTCTTTTACTTTTTCTTCTATTAAAATTCTTCTTTTAAGAACCTGATTGCTTTTTCATTGTTCTTAAGATCCAAGGGTTTGGGTCTGTGATCATCTATGTAAATTGGTGAGGATTTTTATCAAACCTTCCCCAGGAAAGGGAGTGTAGGGTTTGGGGAGGATTTGGGGGGGAAAGATGTTTCCAAGCGGGCTCTTTCCCGGTTATATATCTGTTAGACTTTTGGGGGTGGCAGCAATAAAGTACAAGGGCAAAAGCTAAAATAGTTTGTACCTTGGGGAAGTTTTAACCAAAGCTGGTTAGAAGGTTTTCATGCAAGTCCCCACATCTGTACCCTAGAGTTCAGAGTGGGGTACGAACCTTGACATGGTGGCAGAGCGGTGGGATTAACTTGAAATCACTTTGAGATCAATTTGAGATTTTTTGAACCCAGAAGCATAGATTTTAAAAAGGGAATTTTTTTTCGTTTGGGCTGCTGGAAAGCAGGTTTTCAGCTGAAAGCAGTTAGAGGTTTTTTTTTTTCTCTGCTTGGGGGCCAGAGCAGAGACAAAAGGGAATTGTCTTTTGTGAGCTGGAGTTTTCTCTACCTAAAGGCAGGGTAGTTCACCTCCTGCAGGGAAATTCACAAGTCTTCACAGACCTGAAGAAGTTTGTTTTGTTTTGTTTTTCTAAGAGCAACTAGAGGGGTTTTCTACCTATTTGCCTTTCAATTTTTAATTTGGAGACAAAGGTGTTAGGTTGTTTTTTTTTAAGTATTTCTCTGTAGGCTGACAATCACTATCAGAGAACCTAGGTATCCGGACAGCACAGCAAAATTTTACAAGCCAAGGTTTTTTTGTTTGTTTGTTTTCTTTCTAACTCTCGGGTGTAAAGTTAGTTAAAAACAGAGAGGTTAGGATGACAGACTGCACTGTTCAACAAAAGCTGGAATTAGCCAGATTTGAGGCTGAGGAAAAACAAAAGGAACATGAAAGACGGATAGAACTCATACGGATGGAGATGGATGCACACACGGCCAGAGAAAAAGAAATGAAGGCTGCCCACAGGAGAGAAATGGAGGCAAGGGAAAAAATAATGGAGGCAAGGAACAAAGAACTGGAGGAGAAGGAAAAAGAGAGGAAGCATGTGGAGGAGGAGAAGGAAAAAGAGAGGAAGCATGCACCGGAGATGGAGAAGGCAAAGGCTCAGCGGAATATATAAACAAACCCTAAAAAGAAAAGGAGTACTTGTGGCACCTTAGAGACTAACCAATTTATTAATTGGTTAGTCTCTAAGGTGCCACAAGTACTCCTTTTCTTTTTGCGAATACAGACTAACACGGCTGTTACTCTGAAACCAAACAAACCCTAGCAATCCTTCTCCAGGTACCCCTTCCCATCCCAGAAAGTTCCCCACCTACAAGGCAGGCGATGATACCAAGGCCTTCTCAGAAAACTTCGAAAGGGCCTGCCTTGGGTACAGCATCCCTACAGACCAATACATGGTAGAGCTGAGGCCACAGCTCAGGGGACCCTTAGCTGAGGTGGAGGCTGAAATGCCTGAGGAACACTTGAACCAGTATGAACTGTTTAAAACCAAGGCGAGAGTCAGAATGGTGCTAATCCCCGAGCATTCCCGTCGGCGATTCAGAGCCCTAAGGTGGAAACCAGACGTGTCATTTACCCGACATGCCTACCACATTGTGAAACTTTGGGATGCCTGGATATCAGGAGCAAGTGTTAAATCTGCAGAAGATTTGCCCTTCCTAATACAAATGGAGCAGTTCTTAGAGGGTGTTCCTGAGGAAATAGAAAGATACATCCTAGATGGGAAGCCCAAAACTGTAATCGAGGCGGAGGAGATTGGAGCCAAATGAGTGAAGGGGGCAGAAAAGAAAAAAACTGGTCGCAGTTGGAGCGGATACCAGAAGGAACAACCTCAGACCACACCCTACTACCAGGGGCAGCCCAAGGCCCCACCTACCCCCCAAGGAACCCTCCAGCCACCTTATCATCCCGCACAGGGACAGGTGAGTGGCCCAGGGTGCTGCACCACCCCACCTCCACACTGGAGCACATGGAACCACATCCCTGCGCCCCCTTGCCCAGCTGCTCCAGGCCCCAAGGCCTCACCTCTCCCAGGCAGCCCAGTCCTTCGGGGGCTGCGGTAGGAATCCTTCATGGTGGTGCAGTCAGCCTGCTGCGCGAGGAGCTGGAGGGTGAGCAGCCCGCGGTGGCCGTGCCGGTAGAAGAAGCCCTCGCTGCCCAGCTCTGGACTCGGCACTTGGTCCAGCTCGTTCGTGGCTCTCTGGAAACAAGCAGCAGCAACACAAAGTCCAGGGTGGGGAGGGCACAGCTAGCCCTGGCCCCAGCTCTGGCCCCAGCCTCCCACGCCAAAGGGGACGGCTTCCCTCAACGCCTGTAGGGCAGCGCGGCCTGTGGAGACTGCAGCACCCAGCGAGGCAGCCTGCCAAGGGGACGGCTCTGAGGGCGGCTCACCCCAAGCCCAGCTCCTTCTCCAGCTTCCTCTGCTCCCCCAATCCCCGAGGAGCTCCGAGACACAGTGCTTCTGTGCCAACGCCTGCTAATGCCAGGACTGTGCCCTCAGCGGGGGCCGCCACAGGGCCAGGGCCATGCAGACCCCTCCTCGCAGCGAGACGTGCTGCACAGATACAGCCTCCCACCAACACCAGAGCCCAGCAGGAGCCCTGAGAGCAGCAGCTCAGTGACCGCAGGGTGGAGCAGGGACTGAGACGGGGGCACTCTCTCCTGCAGGGTCCAGAACTCGAGGACTCGCCAGAGACACTCTCAAAAGGGGAAGAGGGAAACCAGCCCTTGACCCTGGGGAAGGAAAAAGGTGCAGATGGCATCAAACTGTCCAGCCCGTCACCGCCCTCCACTGGGGGTCACACCCCACTGTTCCTCTCTCTCCCTCAGATCCCCCTGCTACGATCCCAAGTGACCCCTCCTATGCCAGCACCCCTGGGTGCCTCCTTTACAGTCTGCAGGTATCCACAAGGGGAACAAATATTGACTAGTGGCTCTTCAGTCTAGCAGAGTAAGGTGTAACGTGATCCAGCAGCTGGCAGTTGAAGCCAGACACATTCAGACAGGGACTCAGGTGTAAGTAGAAAGAAAAGGAGTACTTGTGGCACCTTAGAGACTACCAATTTATTTGAGCATAAGCTTTCGTGAGCTGAAGTGAAGTGATGAAGTGAGCTGTAGCTCACGAAAGCTTATGCTCAAATAAATTGGTTAGTCTCTAAGGTGCCACAAGTCCTCCTTTTCTTTTTGCGAATACAGATTAACACGGCTGTTACTCTGAAACCTATCAGGTGTAAATGTTTCACAGTGAGGGGAATTAACCATTGGAGCCATTTACTGAGCATCGTGGGGGATGCTCCATCACTGACCCTTGTAACCCAAGATAGGATGTTTTCCTAAAAGCTGCTCTCCTTCAAACAGGAATTAATCCAGAGAAGTTCTCCAGCCGCTGTTAGACCGCAGGTCGGGTTGGTCCTAGGGCCCGTGCCGTAGAGGGGGTCACACTGGTCCTATGGCCTGTGCTGTGCAGAGGTTCAGACCAGTCCTAGGACCTGTGCTGTGCAGGGGGTCAGGCCGGTCCTAGGGCCCGTGCTGTGCAGGGGGGTCGGACTGGATGATCACACTGGAGTCTAGGATTTATGATGTTAAACTGGCATCAGGGTACTGGACCCTCCCACCCTGGAACTCAATTCACTGAGCCACGATGGGCCTGATGAGTGGGATAAGTGCTGCCATAGCATAAAAGACACAGCTCCTTTGAGCCTCTGAACACAAAGGGCCAATCCCCACACACCCAGTGGCTCTTATCATGGCAGGCACTGGGGCTATAGGGAGGATAGGACCCCCCACAGGAAAGCCCATCCTGGCCGGTGCTGAGTGTACAGGGTTGGGACCATACGCACACTGCCAGCCCTATCCGGGGGGGCGTTGATGTTGACATTTCAATAATGAATGAGATGTTAGGTTGGGTGGAGATCAGCCATGTGGGGCCTTGAAAGTACAGACAGGCAGCTTAGGTTGGCCGGGGGAGCTAGCGGAGGGGTGACGCAGGACAAGTGATGGGCTAGGAGAAGGACCTGGGTAGCCGCATTCCGAGTGGATCCAAGTGGGGCAGGACTGCACTGTCAAGGCCAGAGAGAGGGATGCGAGGCACTGGGATCCCGGAGGAGAGCTTTCGCTGTGTGGATGGACAGGAAAGACTGGGTCTTCCAGATGGGATGCAGAAAGAATCAGCAAGATGTAGACCTAGCCTGGGTGTGCGGACCTAGAGAGGTGCCTGAGTGGAGGTTACGGCCCCGGGCAGCAGGCAGGATGGTGCGTCCAACCAAACTCTGCCTGGGGGCTGTCTGATAAATGTGACCTCCCACCAGGACTGGCTCCAAGCCACCGCCACCATTCAGCACAAGACATTGCCATAGGACTCCATACCACCCCCACTGCTCACAGGGAGGGCGAAGCAGCCATGACACTGACCAGAGTCTTGGGAAACCCAGAGCAGCAGCAGCAGCCGCAGGGGCCTACAGACTCAGGCAGACACTAGGCGTTGGTCTGACCTGTGCAGGGAGGGGGGGGTATCAGGCTAGATGGGCCCTGATGCAGAGTGCAGGAGATGGGGAGATTGTGGCCTAGCTGGGCCATGCCAGGGTGGGGTGATGCCAGGCTGGTGGCCACAGGGCAGTTATGTAGGGACATCACAGTGCTTTGCATCAATGTGGCATTGTCTGTGCTGTTGTGTAAATACCAGCAGGCAGCTGCTTTGCTGCAAACAGATGGGTGATTACCTCCTCCTGCCAGTTATGGACAAGGCATTTCCCTCGGGACTCAAGCCGCGGTTGCTCCTCAGGCATCTCAGCCTTGCTGGGCAGCATGTCGACCATGCAGGGCAGCAGCATTCCAAGGCTGCCCCCCGGCTCTCCATGGCAGGGTGGCATCTCAACCAGACAGGGCTCCATCTCAGCCTTGCTGGGTGGCATTTCTCCAGGCATCTCTGCCACGCAGGGCAACAGCTCTCTGTGGCAGGGCGGCATCTCAGCCATACTGGATGGCATCTCTCCGTTGCTCACTGGCAGCTCTCTCTGGCTGTGCAGCAAGGCTTGTTCTGTGAGAGCTGAGCTGTCGTATGAGGAAGGAGAAAGTGCTGTCATTTACACTGTGGTCCCAGCACAATGGGCTCACAATCAACGTCTACTCTCCACAGCAAACGCCATCTCACCCTCGGCCCAACCCAGAGACCCAGCAAGACCAGGGCCTAGGTGCACCTTGATGCAGAGGTCCCTGGGGCTCTACCTATGCAGCCTTGCCCCACGCTATGGCCCTCCCCACTCTGGTCCCGCCATCCTCAGAACAATGGTGGTAGCAGGGATCCCATTCTCCCCCACAATGAGGCAGGAGCTGCAGCAGGGCCCCTCTCCCTTCAGGAGCACCAGGGTTTCCTGTTCCCTCCTGGAGAGGCAGGGTGTGAGGAAATTGGAATTTTCTATAATATTTTTGAGAGGCCTGTGTGCCTCAGTTTCCCCTGTGTGCTGCATCATTGCCAAGTGGGTAGCAAAGGGCTGTTTAGTCTAGGATGGGCTAAGAGACACAGGTGTGTGTGTGTCACCAAGCTGTCTGGGCCTTGGTCCCCTCATCAGTAGAGCATTTGAGAAAACAATGGCAACTCCAATCCATCAGACATTGACTCCCAGTGACCAAGGCCCCAGAGGGATCTGGATTTCCCCATCTCTCAGCAGGGAGGCTGAGCAACTTTTCCCGGCTGGAGAACAAAGGACTGGGGAGGTATGAGATGGGGGATCAGAGCTGGCAGGAGCCTGGCTCTCCATGGAGTCTGACCTACGAGGTCAGATGGTGAGACAGGGCAGGAGTGCAAGTAGGGCGGTACTCTCCAGTACTGGCAAGAGATTTTGAGGGGTACAGCGTACTGGAAAGACTTGGAGCTAGCCCCCACTCCGGAGGGGGAGTGGGGCTGCACTCTGCTCCTTAAAGGAGCAGAATGCTGTTAGGGAGGGGATTCATTCTTTAAATGGCTTTAACAGCACAATACATACGGTAACAAACTTCAGCAAAGTCAGGAGTCCTCAAGAGGGGTGGGGGGAGGATGGATGTTTAAACAGTGTTTTTGATTCTGTTTCTCCCCACTGGTCTGAATTATCCATGACGTCCATACTGCATCACATCAAGTCCAAATCATTCGAGGAATGCCTCTGCTTGCACTGACCAGAGGATGTTTGGATTCTGATGTCAGCCCAGTTCTGCAGCCTGACGGGAATCAGGTGTTGTCCCCAGTGTACAAAGAATTCTTCTTTGCAGCCAAACTAGTCTAACATGCATTTTGTTAACTGGAACTGGAGCAGCAAAACAAAGAAAACAAATGCCTCATTTTCCAGCTTTGTGGGTGAGAGAACTATAAGTGAAGAGTATAATGCCGGACACTGACAGCCTTAAACCAGCTGCCTCAGGAATCTGCCAAGAACTTTTCTGACAATATGTTCCTCATCTTAGCAATGGAGCTAAGGCATCACACATCTGCCCACCTTTATTCAAATGAAGCTCCTTCTGATCTGACAGTTCAGACATTGTCAGTTTCATCCAGAACAATTTACAAAAAGGGATAGAGAATAAGACGGAGAACATCTTATTGCCCTTATACAAATCCATGGTACGCCCACATCTTGAATACTGTGTACAGATGTGGTCCCCTCATCTCAAAAAAGATATACTGGCAGTAGAAAATGTTCAGAGAAGGGCAACTAAAATGATGAGGGGTTTGGAATGGGTCTCATATGAGGAGAGATTAAAGAGGCTAGGACTTTTCAGCTTGGAAAAGAGGAGACTAAGGGGGGTTATGAGAGAGGTCTATAAAATCATGAGTGGTATCGAGAAAGTGAATAAGGAAAAGTTATTTGCTTGTTCCCATAATATAAGAACTAGGGGCCACCAAATGAAATTAATGGGCTGCACGTTTAAAACAAATAAAAGGAAGTTCTTCTTCACTCAGCGCACAGTCAACCTGTGGAACTCCTTGACTGAGGAGGTTGTGAAGGCTAGGACTATAACAGGGTTTAAAAGAGAACTGGATAAATTCATGGAGGCTAAGTCCATTAATGGCTATTCGCCAGGATGGGTAAGGAAGGGTGTCCCTAGCCTCTGTTTGTCAGAGGGTGGAGATGGATGGCAGGAGAGAGATCCCTTGATCATTACCTGTTAGAGTCACTCCCTCTGGGGCACCTGGCATTGGCCACTGTTGGCAGACAGGATCCTGGGCTGGATGGACCTTTGGTCTGACCCAGTATGGCCGTTCTTATGTTCTTACAAACTTGGAACCTAATCCTGTAAACCCTTAATCATTTGATCAGTTCCATTGAAGACAATGGGACTATTTACATGACTGTGGACCACTTTTGTGGACTGGTAAGAGTTTCAGAAGTGTATTCTTATAAAGGAAGTTGAACCCCCATTGAAATGCAATGTTTGGGTACAATACAATAAAGCAGTTTAGGATACAGTTCTACTTAAAATTTGTCTTTTAATAAGTCATACATGTGTTGGAATGGCTCCTCACCCAACTCCCATATTCCACATAAACAGACTGAATACTACATATGTTGGGGGAAAGTGGGTAGTTAAGCATGTTGATGTTTGTATATACAAAGGGGGGTGTCGGAGGGGATGGGGAGAGTATGGGGGCCCCAGGCTGGGGGTGGGGCAGGGAGGAGTCACATGGAGGGTCACACGGGGAGGTCACATGCTCCCCACCCCTTGTGTCCCTCCCATGAGTGCAGTACCAGCAAGAAATGATTTCTACTTGCACTACTGCCCACCGGGTTCCCTACAGCTTGGCTGGGCTCTGGGCTGACCAGACTGGACGATGCTCCAACCGTCAGTTCTCTGGGCTACCCTGAGGGCTCCCTGTGCTGTGTCCAGGTGCCTGATCGACCCGACGGCTCTGGCAGCGCTGTGGGAATGTCACTGCAGATGCTGGGCGAGCTGCATTAATCCCTGCGGAGTGGACAGGTCTCCACTGGGCTCTGTCTCAGTGGGACTCACTGAGCGGAGCTCATGGGGTGGAGCAGGGGGGCTGCAGGCCCAGAGGTCCAGTCTCAAGAGGTGGTGAAGCCAGAGGAAGAGTGAGACCTCCCAGGGGTATGGCCCACTGACGGACTCCTCCTAGAGACTGTTCCAAAGCTGGTGACACAGTTCCAGTCCTGTGGGTCTGTGACACGGGGTAGCAGCAAGGAGGTCCCCCAGCATTCACAACCCCAGCTTCTGAGATATCTGCTTTGATAGGAGCCATGCCCCTGTGCTATTCCCCACCTGCTACGTTCAGATCCCTCTGCTGGGGTGGGGCTGGCAGAGCATCTGACACCCCACTGAGATGCATAGGGAACTTCCCCCTATCACAGCAATCGTCTCAGACTCAGGCAGACAGGACTACATCGATTCCACCAGTCCCAGCTCCCCCCGTCAGAGCGATCAGCTCAGGCTCTCTGCAGACGCAGGCAGCATCGCTGCAACGCTCACCCTGGGTCAGTGTCAAGCTTTACTTTATGGCTGCAAAAGCCAGAAACTTCCCTTCTTTAAATGAAAGCTGAAGTTGTGCTGTGGTGGCCGGGCCCCTGCGGCTTGATCCAGCCCAGCTCATGCCCCCCCCATCTTCAGATACCCCTGACACCCTGACCCTAAATCCCACACATGCCCTAGGCCCTGCCCTTCTCGTGCTCTGTGCCCCACACCAGGCCCCGCCTCCACATGCCCTGTGCCCCACACCAGGCCACGCCCCCACGTGCCCTGTGCCCCACACCAGGCCACGTCCCTACGTGCCCTGTGCCCCACACCAGGACACGCCCCCACGTGCCCTTTTCCCCACACCAAGCCACGCCCTCACGTGCCCTGTGCCCCACACCAAGCCACGGCCCCACGTGCCCTGTGCCCCACACCAGGCCACGCCCCCCACGTGCCCTGTGCCCCACACCAGGACACGCCCCCCACGTGCCCTGTTCCCCACACCAAGCCACGCCCTCACGTGCCCTGTGCCCCACACCAAGCCACGCCCTCACGTGCCCTGTGCCCCACACAGGACACGCTCCCACATCCCCTGTGCCCCACACCAGGCCACGCCCCCACATCCCCTGTGCCCCACACCAGGCCACACCCCCACGTGCCCTGTTCCCAACACCAAGCCACGCCCCCACGTCCCCTGTGCCCCACACCAGGCCACGCCCCCACGTGCCCTGTGCCCCACACCAAGCCACGGCCCCACGTGCCCTGTGCCCCACACCAAGCCACGCCCCCACATCCCCTGTGCCCCACACCAGGCCACGCCCCCACGTGCCCTGTTCCCAACACCAAGCCACGCCCCCACGTGCCCTGTGCCCCACACCAGGCCACGCCCCCACGTGCCCTGTGCCCCACACCAAACCACGGCCCCACGTGCCCTGTGCCCCACACCAAGCCATGCCCCCACATCCCCTGTGTCCCACACCAGGCCACGCCCCCACATCCCCTGTGTCCCACACCAGGCCACGCCCCCACGTACCCTGTGCCCCACACCAAGCCACGCCCCCACATCCCCTGTGCCCCACACCAGGCCACGCCCCCACGTGCCCTGTTCCCAACACCAAGCCACGCCCCCACGTGCCCTGTGCCCCACACCAGGCCACGCCCCCAACACTGGGCCCTGCCCCCACTTCCCCCGTGCCCCGCCCCCACCTGCCCTTAGCCCAACGCCAGCCCCCACACAGCGCTACCTTTGATCCATTTGAACTCTGACCCCACCCATGACCCCGTGACCCTGGCATGGCCCCCTCACCCCTGCGGGCTCCCGTCCTCGCGCGGCCGCTCTCGCTCCATCTCGGGTCAGCCAATCACTTCTGCGCCTGCGCAGGCAGCCTCGCGGTCTCCATGGGGACAGTAAACAGCGTGGGGGAGAGCCTTCCGAGTGCGCATGCGCTGACGGCCCCACCTGCCCTGTCTCCTAAGCGACGGGACGCCACCCGCCCATTGGCTGAACGGAGCACGTGCCATCTAAGAAGCACCTCCCATTGGGCGGCTGCCGGGCGAGCATCTGACTCCAGCACGGCCCCCTCTCCCCGCGTGGGCTCGGGGGGCGGGGCTCCAGCGACCTCCCTCCCTCGGCCCCGGCTTGCGCTGGGCCCCGCCCCCTGCTGCAAAGACCCGTCCGGGAGACGCCGGGCAGGGCGGGGCCAGCGGGAAGGGGCGGGGCCGATGGGCGGGGCCAGGCGGGAAGGGGCGGGATCAATGAGCCGGTTCAGCAAGAAGAGGCGTGGCCAAGCCGGGGCTGTTGCAGCAGGACATATCCCTGGCTGTCTTTGGGCCAGGGTGGGGGAGAACCAGTCCCTTCCCCTTGTTAACTCTGAACCCTACTGATGGCGCAGTGACAATGTCCCTGCCCAGCTTGCAGAGCCCAGGGAAGGGCAGGGTGCTGGGATGGGCGCCTGCAGCCCTGGGGTGTGGTGAGGCTGTCCCGGGCACACCCACCCCCTGCCTCTTGTTTTAGCCTCGGCTGGGCGTGCTGCGGGGCAGGTGCTGTTTCGGGCCACATGCTTGTGCAGCACCCAATGGCACCCATATGCTGCCTGCGGCCTCCAGCTGCACCAGTAGCCCAGCTGTGAGCAGCCCTGCTCTGAGTCCCGGGCCTCCCTCACTCCAGTAAGGAAAGCCAGGCAAGCCATCCGCTCTAAGGCAAATGGGATCCTTTCAATAGTCAGCAGCGTACAGAGGCTGGAATGATCTGCTGCAGCCCGGCCCGCGGCTGCGTGCGGGGAGCACTGCAGAGCCAGCCAGCACCAGCCGCTGCAGCGGCTGCCTGGACCCAGCAGCAGGATCTTCAGGTTGAAGGGATCTTGCTCAAACTTTCCAGAAAGTCTCGCTTGGGGCTGAGCCGGGGCCTCTGTCCGGCAGGTGAGAGCCGAGCAGGGAACAAGCTGGAAGCCGGGCGCGAAGGTGCCCCTCCAGGGTATTCGGGGGCAGGGCTCATGCTTTGGGACTTGTGGGCTTGTTCTTTCATGTCCTTCTGCTGGGCCTGGGAGGCCCGGAAGGTGAAAGCCTTTCGCTCCTTGGTTTCCCCTACACAGCTCGGGCCTGCCCAGCCTCCTCCGTCTTCCTTGGCTGGAGGACTGCCAAGCAGTGGGGAGCGCTCCCTACTATCTGGGGAAGGGGCTGCAGCCTGCCCACAGAATTGCAGCACTGTAGTGAAGACGCTGGAAGCCGACGAGACAGCTTCTCCTGGCCGCGTAGTTAACTCACTTCCATGAGAGATGGTAGCTGTGCCGGCAGAAATTCTGCCATCGCCGACGCGCTGTCTACACAGGGGTCAGGTCGGTGTACGAGTGTGGCTCAGGGGGTGGATTTCTCACAGCCCTGCTCACCCCTGATCTAGGTCTGCAGTGTAGGCCTGGCCAGAGGGGTGTGAAGAAAAGCAAAGTGTCAGAGCAGGCTCTGTGAGAGTCCCTGCCTCACCCCACCCCATCCTGTCACCCACATGGAACATGGGACCTGCCTGCAAAGCAAAAACTCCTGCCAGGCCTCTTCAGCTGTCAGAAAGGCGCCAAACCCACACAGTGCTGTGCAGCACACCTGTATGCATAGCAGGTGCTTCACAAACTCCACACAGCAGCACTGAAATGCAGCCACCTCTGGGGTGGATGATAGGAGCCAAGCAGAGCATTGCGCCCGACTGGACAAGGAGGACAGCCATCTGTGAACGTACATTGGCCTGCCCTTGCTCTCTGCTCCCCTCCTCCCTCCCCCAGGCTTCCCACATAGTCTCCTGCTGCGAGTGTGAGAGCCTTCTCCACTGCAGTTCCTGCTGGCTGGAGCAGCCTCTCTCCACATCATTTCAAGCTTGTGCTGGACCCTGGGTCTCCTCACCTGCGCAGGGCTGCGTGATCAGCTCTGCAGGACGGGGTGGGCGGGGTGCAGGTGGTACCAGACTGCAGGAGAGCTGCGTTTGGCTCCTCTGAGCTGTGCAGGTGCCATGGGCCTGTGGGGGGAGTGGCATTGCCCCATGCCATGCTGCTGACCTTGAATGTAAAACCAGGGCTCCTGCACCACTTCCCACTGCCTGCTTGGTCTGTGTGTGACCCGGACAGGGGTCTCGGCCCAGCTGGGGGCAGGTGTTCGTCCAGACAGCCCTGCAGGAGCAGCCTCTCCCCGCCCTTTCTGACCTGCAGTTTGGGGCCCAGGCAGGCAGCTTCCTTCCTGCCAGTCTCTGTGCCAGGGGGAGCCGGCCTCAGCCATGTAGCACACACCTCACCTGCTCCCCACACTGCCCTGTGTTCACCTCCACGCCTGCGGAGTCGGCGTCCCTGCCCCGGGACGTGCCCTCGCCCCCAGCTGGCTGGCTGCCACACCCCACACACACCCCCACTCCACACACACTGCCCCTGTGACACTCACCCCTCACCCTTCCCTGGGACATGCCCTCGCCCCCAGCTGGTTGCCTGCCACCCCCACACTCAACCCCCTACACCCTGCGACGCACCCCACTCCACACACACCCCACGCCCTGCCCGTGGGACACATCCTCGCCTCCAGGAGGCTGCCTGCCACACCCACCACGCCGTGCAACACACACACACCCACCCCATGAAATCCACAGCCGGCATGTGCTCCCTCCCCGCCACCCCCATACACACGGACACACCCTACAATCCACACAGCCCCGACCCCGTGCTGCGCCCCCCAGGCACGCAGACCCGCCTGCTCCACACGGCCTGGGCCCAGCGCCGCGCTGCAGGCTGGCCACGTGCTGGCTGATATAAATACCCAGCCGGGTGTTTTCTTTGGGAGCAGGACCATCCCCAGAGCCGAGTGGAGAGAAACCAGCTGCCTCCCCTCCCCAAACCCACAAGTGGGCCCCTGGCCCGGAGCCCCCGGCAGCCCAGAGCCAATAGCAGGGCTGCCTGGGCCCGGGAGGAGCCCTGAGCCCCAGCCAAATCCCACAGAGCAAGCCTCAGCTCCCCCCCCGCCACACGGGATATTTATAACAACAAGCAGCGCCTTGAGCCGTGTGTACAGAGCAAGCCAGCCCGGCCCCGCCACTGCCATGCCCAGCTCCTGAGGACGCTTTGCTCCCAGTCCTGGGACGCCGGGGGCACAGCAGGGTCTCTGCCCAGCCGGCCAGGCCACCACGCGTGGCCAGGAAGGGATTTCAGAGCAGTGAACTGAGCTGCCAGCCTGTGCACTAGCCCCCCCCGGGGCACAGACCCCACTGGGCTGGGGGAGGATCCCGGCCCTAGTGTCCCGGGGCACAGACCCCACCGGGCTGGGGGAGGATCCCGGCCCTAGTGCCCCAGGGCAGATCCCTCTGCCCTCGGGGGCTGTGTGGGTGAGGCCCGGTGGTGCCAGGGCTGTGCTCAGGAGACGGGCTGTGAATCTTGGCCCCAGTGACCGCTCCATGGTTCCTGCCCTGCCCCTCCCACCCAGCTGGGGACCCACGGCTCTGACGCCAGGATCCACCACCCCTGGTCGTGCCCCTGGGTAGCTCTGTGTAGGGGCGTCCGTCATGGCACTGCACCCGGCCCCAGGGACAGGGCCTCACCATGGCCCAAGGAGCGAGGGTACCACAGATGGCCGAAGGCGCCTCTCCCACAGGGGACTGCAGGAAAGGAGCACGCGCACACCCATTCACCCACACTCACGCTCACACCCATTCACAACCAGACACAACTCCCACGCACAACCCCTGTCACACCCAAGCACAATCATGATCACCCACGTTCACCCCTGGATGTAACTCCCGCGCGTAATCACTGTCACCCCCCACCCGAGGCAACACCCGCACATGATCATAGTCACACCCAGACACGACACCTACGCCCAATCACTGTCACACCCAGACACAACAACTGTGCACAATCACTGTCACACCTGGCTGCAACTCCCACACACAACCACTGTCACACCCAGACATGACACCTGTACATAATCACTGTCACAGCTGTTCACTGAATACACTACATCCCCCCACCCCCAAGTCCTTGTCATACCCATTTGCAATACCCTATCACTGTCACTAGTAACTGTTAATGGGGAGTCATCATCCCGTAGGGTTGTTTCCAGTGGGTCCTGCAGGGATCCATTCTCTGGCCAGTGCCATTCAACGTGGTTGTGCGCTGGAGGACACTTTGTTATGACGTTAATTAAATCCTATTGTGATTGATAGGTGTGAACTCACCCTTGTAAGCATAAACCCCTACTCAAGACAAAACAGGGTGTGTGCACCAGCCCAGAAGCTTTTGGCTGAGTACTCTTTTAAGGGTGGGGGTCTGCAGGGAGATGATACAGAAATGGAGAACAGACAAGAACAGAGAGTGGGAGAAGCAAGAAAGTCAAGCAGGAGCCTGTGAGCACAGTGCGAGCCTGGAAAAAGCTAGAGAGCTTTTGGGTCTGGTGCTGGCTAAAGAGGCTTGGGGCTGTAAACGAAGAAGCTGCTCCTTTTGATCTCGGTTCCTCCTGTGTTCAGGGAAGCAGGACTTTGTCTATTGCTTGTAAATAAACAAAGAGAACACCAGACCACTGTGACGTTACTGATGTAACCTCTGACCGTACAGATCACTGTTGCAACCACTGTTATATAGTTGCAGCAAATATTGTACAAGGATTGTTGTGTGAGGTGTCCATGGAAAGGTTACGATTTGCTGGTTATGATGATGCTGTCTGTATGGGTGTGTCATTTTTGTAGTTGAAGTTATGAATATTGGCTCTGTACTTGTATCTTAATGTGTTTTCATAGAATCATAGAATATCAGGGTTGGAAGGGACCTCAGGAGGTCATCTAGTCCAACCCCCTGCTCAAAGCAGGACCAATCCCCAACTAAATCATCCCAGCCAGGCCTTTGTCAAGCCTGACCTTAAAAATATCTAAGGAAGGAGATTCCACCACCTCCCTAGGGAACCCATTCCAGTGCTTCACCACCCTCCTAGTGAAAAAGTTTTTCCTAATCTCCAACCTAAACTTCCCCCACTGCAACTTGAGACCATTACTCCTTGTTCTGTCATCTGCTACCACTGAGAACAGTCTATAGAATCATAGAATCATAGAATATCAGGGTTGGAAGGGACCCCTGAAGGTCATCTAGTCCAACCCCCTGCTTGAAGCAGGACCAATTCCCAGTTAAATCATCCCAGCCAGGGCTTTGTCAAGCCTGACCTTAAAAACTTCCAAGGAAGGAGATTCCACCACCTCCCTAGGCAACGCATTCCAGTGTTTCACCACCCTCTTAGTGAAAAAGTTTTTCCTAATATCCAATCTAAACCTCCCCCACTGCAACTTGAGACCATTACTCCTCGTTCTGTCATCTGCTACCATTGAGAACAGTCTAGATCCATCCTCTTTGGAACCCCCTTTCAGGTAGTTGAAAGCAGCTATCAAATCCCCCCTCATTCTTCTCTTCCGCAGACTAAACAATCCCAGTTCCCTCAGCCTCTCCTCATAAGTCATGTGTTCCAGACCCCTAATCATTTTTGTTGCCCTCCGCTGGAGTCTTTCCAATTTTTCCACATCCTTTTGGCCCAATCCTCCAATTTGTCTAGGTCCTTCTGTATCCTACCCCTACCCTCCAGCGTATCTACCTCTCCTCCCAGTTTAGTGTCATCCGCAAACTTCCCGAGGGTGCAATCCACACCATCCTCCAGATCATTAATGAAGATATTGAACAAAACCAGCCCGAGGACCGACCCTTGAGGCACTCCACTTGATACCAGCTGCCAACTAGACATGGAGCCATTGATCACTACTCAATGAGCCTGACAATCTAGCCAACTTTCTATCCACCTTATAGTCCATTCATCCAGCCCATACTTCTTTAACTTGCTGGCAAGAATACTGTGGAAGACCATGTCAAAAGCTTTGCTAAAGTCAAGGAACAACACGTCCACCGCTTTCCCCTCATCCATAGAGCCAGTTATCTCGTCATAGAAGGCAATTAGATTAGTCAGGCATGACTTGCCCTTGGTGAATCCATGCTGACTGTTCCTGATCACTTTCCTCTCATTGAAGTGCTTCAGAATTGATTCCTTGAGGACCTGCTCCATGATTTTTCCAGGGACTGAGGTGAGGCTGACTGACCTGTAGTTCCCAGGATCCTCCTTCTTCCCTTTTTTAAAGATGGGCACTGCATTATCCTTTTTCCAGTCGTCTGGGACCTCCCCCGATCGCCATGAGTTTTCAAAGATAATGGCCAGTGGCTCTGCAATCACATCTGCCAACTCCTTTAGCACTCTCGGATGCAGCACATCCGGCCGCATGGACATGTGCTCGTCCAGCTTTTCTAAATAGTCCCGAACCACTTCTTTCTCTACAGAGGGCTGGTCACTTCCTCCCCATGCTGTGATGCCCAGGGCAGTAGTCTGGGAGCTGACCTTGTTCGTGAAGACAGAGGCAAAAAAAGCATTGAGTACATTAGCTTTTTCCACATCCTCTGTCACTAGGTTGCCTCCCTCATTCAGTAAGGGGCCCTGACTTTCTTCTTGTTGCTAACATACCTGAAGAAACCCTTCTTGTTACTCTTAACATCTCTTGCTAGCTGCAACTCCAGGTGTGATTTGGCCTTCCTGATTTCACTCCTGCATCCCCGAGCAATATTTTTATACTCCTCCCTGGTCATTTGTCCAATCTTCCACTTCTTGTAAGCTTCTTTTTTGTGTTTAAGATCAGCAAGGATTTCACTGTTAAGCCAAGCTGGTCGCCTGCCATATTTACTGTTCTTTCTACACATCAGGATGATTTGTCCCTGTAACCTCAGTAAGGATTCTTTAAAATACAGCCAGCTCTCCTGGACTCCTTTCCCCCTCATGTTATTCTCCCAGGGGATCCTGCCCATCAGTTCCCTGAGGGAGTCAAAGTCTGCTTTTCTGAAGTCCAGGGTCCGTATTCTGCTGCTCTCCTTTCTTCCCTATCTCAGGATCCTGAACTCGACCATCTCATGGTCACTGCCTCCCAGGTTCCCATCCACTTTTGCTTCCCCTACTAATTCTTCCCGGTTTATGAGCAGCAGGTCAAGAAGAGCTCTGCCCCTAGTTGGTTCCTCCAGCACTTGCACCAGGAAATTGTCCCCTACACTTTCCAAAAACGTCTTGGATTGTCTGTGCACCGCTGTATTGCTCTCCCAGCAGATATCAGGGTGATTGAAGTCTCCCATGAGAACCAGGGCCTGCGATCAAGTAACTTCCGTGAGTTGCTGGAAGAAAGCCTCGTCCACCTCATCCCCCTGGTCCGGTGGTCTATAGCAGACTCCCACCACGACATCACCCTTGTTGCTCACACTTCTAAACTTAATCCGGAGACTCTCAGGTTTTTCTGCAGTTTCGTACCGGAGCTCTGAGCAGTCATACTGCTCCCTTACATACAGTGCTACTCCCCCACCTTTTCTGCCCTGCCTGTCCTTCCTGAACAGTTTATATCCATCCATGACCGTACTCCAGTCATGTGAGTTATCCCACCAAGTCTCTGTTATTCCAATCACATCCTAATTACTTGACTGTGCCAGGACTTCCAGTTCTCCCTGCTTGTTTCCCAGGCTTCGTGCATTTGTATATAGGCACTTGAGATAACTCGGTGATCGTCCCTCTTTCTCAGTATGAGGCAGGAGCCCTCCCCTCTCACGCGCTCCTGCTCATGCTTCCTCCCGGTATCCCACTTCCCCACTTACCTCAGGGCTTTGGTCTCCTTCCCCCAGTGAACCTAGTTTAAAGCCCTCCTCACTAGGTTAGCCAGCCTGCTTGCGAAGATGCTCTTCCCTCTCTTCGTTAGGTGGAGCCCGTCTCTTCCTAGCAATCCTTCTTCTTGGAACACCATCCCATGGTCAAAGAATCCAAAGCCTTCTCTCCGACACCACCTGTGTAGCCATTCATTGACTTCCACGATTCGACGGTCCCTACCCCGGCCTTTTCCTTCCACGGGGAGGATGGACGAGAAGACCACTTGCACCTCAAACTCCTTTATCCTTCTTCCCAGAGCCACGTAGTCCGCAGTGATCTGCTCAAGGTCATTCTTGGCAGTATCATTGGTGCCCACGTGGAGAAGCAGGAAGGGGTAGCGATCCGAGGGCTTGATGCGTCTCGGCAGTCTCTCTGTCACATCGTGAATCCTAGCTCCTGGCAAGCAGCAGACTTCTCGGTTTTCCTGGTCAGGGCAGCAGATAGATGACTCAGTCCCCAAGGAGAGAGTCCCCAACCACCACCACCCGCCTCCTTCTCTTGGGAGCAGTGGTTGAAAGGACTATTCTCAGTAAGTGCCCAATCAAGAAACACTTAACGGACAATGGACTTTGGGAGATGCCAATCCACATCTGAGCTTTCCTGAGAAAGTTCAAACTAATATGTAAACAATGGTTTGGGCCTGCAAACTGAGTCATGCATGGACATGTGACTTGCCCATGTGACTCCAAACTCCATCTTCCTGTAATTTTCCACAGTAAGAACAAAGAGGTGTCCTTCTACCTGGAAGAGACTATAAAAGGCAGCTGCCTCATCTCCATTTGGTATTCAGTCCGGCTTCTTACCTCTGGAGAAACTCTGCTACAAACTGAAGCTCCAAACAAAGGATGTTCTCCAGAGACTGGATTTGAACCTGCCGTTTATTCCAATCACTGCTGCAAGCCTGAACCAAGAACTTGGCCATGACTGTGTGTCATTGATTCCATTGAACCCATTCTAACTCTCATCTCTATCTTTTTCCTTTTATGAATAAACCTTTAGATTTTAGATTCTAAAGGATTGGCAACAGCGTGATTTGTGGGTTAGATCTAAGTTATCATTTGACCTGGGTCTGGGGCTTGATCCTTTGGGATCGAGGGAATCTTTTTTCTTTTCTTGGGGTTTTGGTTTTCATAACCATTCATCCCCATAATGAGTGGCACTGGTGGGATTACTGGGAAACTGGAGTGTCTAAGGGAATTGCTTGGGTGACTTGTGGTTAGCCAGTGCGGTGAGACCAAAGTCCTCTCTGGCTGGTTGGGTTTGCCTTGGTCTGCATAGAAACCCCAGCCTTGGGCTGTAACTGCCCTGGGCTTTAAGCAATTTGTCCTGAATTGGTACTCTCAGTAGTCTCCCACCAAAGCCAGCATCATTACAAACACGTCAATTTCTTCCAGCCGGAACATGCCCTGGACCCCAAAATCTGACTGGCTGCTTGGGTCGAAAAGGGGCAGCACTATCTTTATCAATGATCTGGAAAGAAACATAAGGTCAGGACTACTAACGTTTGGAGATTAAATAAAAATGGGAGTGTAACAAGGCTGGTTCTGGCGGGACCCCACGGAGAGTGCCGATTCAGGACAAATGGCTTCAAGCAGGGCAGTTACAGCCCAACGCTGGGGTTTCTATGCACACCAAGGCAAACCAAACCAGCCAGACAGAGAGGACTTTGGTTTTACCCCACTGGCTAACCACACGTCACACAAGCAATTCCCTTAGACACCCCAGTTTCCCAGTATCACCACTAGTGCCACTTGTTATGGGGACGAATGGTTATGAAAACCAATACCCCAGTAAAAGAAAAAAGGTTCCCTCGATCCCAAAGGACCAAGCCCCAGACCCAGGTCAATATACAGATCAGATCTTACCCACAAATCACGCTGTTGCCCATCCTTTAGAATCTAAAATCTAAAGGGTTATTCATAAAAGGAAAAAAAGAGAGATGAGAGCTAGAATGGGTTCAATGGAATCAATGACATACAGTGATGGCAGAGTTCTTGGTTCAGGCTTGTAGCAATGATGGAATAAACGGCAGGTTCAAATCAAGTCTCTGGAGAACATCCACAGCTGGGATGGGTCTGTCAGTCCTTGGTTCAAAGCTTCAGTGTAGCAAAGTCCCTCCAGAGGTCAGAAGCCAATATCATAACTTTAACTATAAAAATTATACACATATATAGACAGCATAATCATAACCAGCAAAGCATAACCTCGTCTTAGACACCTAATTTGACCCCCTTTATACAAGGTTTGGTGCCACTACAGGACTTTGGTTGCAACAATGTTCTATACGGTCCCAGTTGAAGTAAATAACGTCACACCCCCAATGCAAAATTGATGCAGGAAGGCATGACACAAACATCACTGACTGCATCCCAACAGCTCCCCATCCTTGGTTCTATCTTACTACAGCTAGTATTGGTTTAAAAGCCATATCAGTGTATTAAATATGGTTTATCAAAGTCATGTTCAATAACATGATTGAATCTCTTTACAAACTCAAAGTAAAACTTGGTTAGAACAATAGGGGATTGGATCTGCTCTTGCAGCATGGTTCCTGTATGTCTCATGTGATCTTGCCAAGAGCTAAAGAACCTCGCTACTTTATCCATACAAGCTCTGGCAAATGTTTGAAACCCAATTAACATCAAGTCAATGTAGATATTAATGTTGTCCATAGCATAGAAATCTTGGCAGTTAGCCATGAAAGCAATATGGTACTGTGCCTCAGTTTCCCTTTTCATAGAGCACATCAGCTTTGAAATGTCTTTTTCTGTGTGAAAAGTTTCAATACTGTTTACAGGCATTAACTGTGAAACATCAGTATAACAAGGCCTTTTAACATAAAGTGTGTCTTTATGAATTACTCTTAACATGTCCAAGGGATTTTCCAAAAGAGTAGGCACAGTGTACCTCTTTACAATTCTTGGTAATAGCAACGCAGTAGTTACAAAAATTACCATTAGCAATAACAACAAATTCATTGCAAGTGTCCATCTACAATCATGTTTGTCTTGCCACACCTCTGGCTCAATACCATTGGGGTTTGGGCCTTTTAGGGTCACCCTGCGGCTTCCCTTTGCAAAATTAAGGTCTCTTTTTTCTTTTTGACCTGTAGGATCAAACCCTGATCTCTCTTGCTTAACACAATGCACTGGCTGATTGGGTGTGATTTCTTTGCTAACAACTATTAGCAAGTCTTTCCTCCCCCAGTCAGTCAGGTAATATGCATTACCACAGACAGGAGCTAGTTCACCAGTTTTCAGATCCTTAACTGCTACCAATTCCAAGGCTGGACTCTGACATAAAGAGATACTATCTGTTTTCACAGAATACAAGTCATATCCAAAGTGTCTAGAGATGAGAGTTTACCTGCCATCCCCTGCATTCTCGAGAGATTAGCTGCACAGCTGTTCTGCTCTGCAGACTCAGCTACCCAGTCTTCCCTCGGAACCTGAGACACAGACTGTTCACTTACAGAATCAGCATGGAGACATTCCTCTCTCAACAACCTTGTCTCCCCAACAAGCTGGCCAAACACAGCCACTTGGTTAGAAGACTGTTTAACTTTCTTAACAGCTTTCACTCCATCTGAGACCTTCTCAAAGCTCTCCACACTGGGATCTTTCAACAGGAAAGTCAGTGGCTTCAGTCACAACAGAAAATTTCTGCCTGTTAGGAACTAAAACTTTCTTGATTAAATCACTTTCACACCCTTCAGTGGCAGTAAACTGCTTGCAAAGACTCCATGAGGATTCCTTTCCCTAGGGCTTTTCTATGCAACAATTCACCTCTCACAGAAATTCTGCCCTTACCCTCTTCACCTAGGGCTTGCTCTAGAGGAACACTTTCCTGAGCAACAACAGACTCTTTCTGGGTCTCCCTTACATCCAGAATTACCTCTGGCCCATCCAGTGGATTCCTACGCAATCCCCTTTCAGGCAAATTTACAGACTTCCTAGATAACAGGACAGAAGCATTCTCCTTCCCTTTGCCACACACAAGTCCAGGAATCTTTTTCTTCTTGCTACAGGTTTCCACACCCTCAGTCGGTAACACAATCACATCACCTTCCCGCTCTCCTTGTGCCCTGGCTAGGATCTCACCCTGATTAGACAGAGTTGCTCCACCCTTTCCCAACAACACACAAGCAACAGGCAAAATACAAGCACCAGAATTGTCTGGTCTCTGGGATTTTGCAGAGACACTAACTGGATGCGACCTAGTTACAGGGCCATTCTCCCGAGCAGACCCAAACTTAGGACCCTTCCCTTCCTGGGCTTTAGCTGAATCCAGAACAAACTCTGAGACAACTGCACTACCCTCAACCGTCACAGGCTGAAAGGCCCCTTCTGTCTGCTCCATGGACAAAGAAGAGCTGGACACACTTTCTCCTTTCCCAGACAGACAGCTTGGGAATCTCATTCACCTGGTCCCAGCACACAGGGCTGGTCACAGACAACTGCTTGGAGATCAGGGTAGCTCCCTCCATAGGCAAGTCAATACCCCTGACAGACACAGGCACCTTTCCTTCACTGTCCCAATTCTCCACCCAGCTAACAGGTAAGGTTCAGGGACACTCATCTTCCGCTCTCCTCGCCTTCCCACCCTGCTGACTAGACACAGCCATCAGCTCACAAGACTGCCTAGGCTCATCCCAAATCTCCTTCCCAGGCACATTGCCACTCCCACAGATAAACTGCTGCTCTTCTCACTACCCTGAGCTACTTCCAGCAAATCAGTTACCTCTTCCAAGTTCACTTTTACAAGCTGTATTTGCCAATAATCCATTACCCATCAAAAATCTACCCTTTCCTTCCTCAATTCGGGCTTCCACCTGACCATCCACTTTAATCTGCTCCTGAGAAAGTCATGACCAATGAGTTCTTTCTGTGCTTGATCTAATTCCAGATTCACTTCTGAGACATTAGACAGACATTCAGAAGCTTCATTCACAGACAAACAGCTATTTCCCACTTTGCCCAGGTTAGAATCCCCCTCTCCCTGGCCATAGCAAAACTGGTTAAATGCAGAAAACTGCTCAGAGGAATACAACATATCAACAGAGTTATAAACTGGACTTTCAAGAGGATACAAAAAGAAAAGGAGTACTTGTGGCACCTTAGCGACTAACCAATTAAGGGTTAGTCCAATTAATTCTTGGACTAACCAAGAGGATACAGTTTCTGCCGTTCTTCCATTGCTGTTTTGACTTGGAGCTGGAGTTTCGCCATCTCCTGTTGCATCTGGTGAGCTTTCTTCTTCCTTTCATCAGCTTCTTTTTCTCTCTCAGTAGCTTCTCTTTCTAATTCAGCATGCCTTTCTTTGGCTTCTTTCTCTCTCTCAGCAGTTTCTCTTTCTAACTGGGCCAAGGCTTGCTTCTCTCTCATTCAAATTTCTGCCAGTTTTTGTTCATGTTCAAACTGCAGGCTGTCTCTCAGGGCTTGCAGATTCATTGCTTCTGCTGTTGCTTTCTGGCTCATGGTCACTGCTCTTTAACCGACAAAATTCTCAATACCAAAATTCAAATTTGGATAGCGTGGGGTTCTGACCCAAAGCTTAATTGACCTGGTTCTGTGGATCCAAGCACGACTACGCCACTGTAACGAGGCTGGTTCTGGCAGGACCCAACTGAGAGTGCCTATTCAGGACAAATCGCTTAGAGCAGGGCAGTTACAGCCCCAGGCTGGGGTTTCTGTGCCCACCAAGGCAAACCGAACCAGCCAAACAGAGAGGACTTTGGTTTTATCCCACTAGCTAACCACAAGTCACACAAGCAATTCCCCGTCAGTTCCCACCTGGCTAGGTGCTGGAGAGCACACCCCTCTGCCTAGTCTGGCTGCCCCGAGAGACACCCACACACCCAGGGCCAAATTCTCTGCTGGCATAAGAATAGGGCCAAGGACACGGAGTCTCTCTCTCTCTCTCACACGCACACACCACAGTCTTGCTCGCCCGAGGGCTCTGCCCAGGAAGCCCTGGGGGAGTCTGGACTGTGACCGGAGGGTCAGAACGGGCCCTTTCAGCCTGGACATCTCTGACCAGTCCACACACACAGGCCCCTTGCGCCGTCTCTCAGTGCAGAGTGGGTGCAAACAGTCTGCAATAGGCATGCCGGTGCTTGGTGCCCATGCTGCCCGGGCTGGCTGGGGCCGCCCGGATCCCGCCCAGCGTGGTGCCGTCTGGAATTCCCAGCCCTGCGCCCCACACGCCGGGGAGAAGAAGGGCCCTTTGATTGCTGAGCGGCAGGTTCCTGCTGGAATGTGCCGGGCGCCTGACGCAGGCTGTTATTCCAGGCAGCTCTGCGGTGTGTGCCGAAGGGGCGACCTTGTGTGAGGGGGCACAAGCAAGGGGCTGGGGGCCTCTGTTCAGCCTGGCTCTGCCTCCCTTGTCCCTCCTGCCCCCAGCACGCTGGGAAGGCCCTCTGCCCTCTGCAAGCCAGGAGCAGGGCAGCCGGGGCGGGGGGGAGCAGTCACAGGGTTTTCTGCTGGCCACTGGACAGGAGGACTGGAAAGGGCTGGGGGGACCCAGCGACACTGGGCCTGGGGAGGGAGGAGGAGGAGGAGGTGATGGCCGTGGGGATAGACGCTGGGAGCTGAGGGGAAAGAATTAAGGGCTGTTGATGTTGCCAGCCCCGCCAGCCAAGGGGGCTCCAAGTGGACACATCTCATCTGTGTTCATCTGCCGAACAGCTGCCGGGAAGGAGAAACAAACAACCCCAGAGCTCTGGCTCCGCACACAGCCCCCCCGTGAGTCAGGACGCTGCCGGCTCCGGCTCCGCATACAGCCCCCCCCATTACACGGCTGGTGCCAGCTCCGCACACAGCCCCGGCTCCGGCTCCGGCTCCACACACAGCCCCCCGGCTCCGCACACAGCCCCCGGCTCCGGCTCCGGCTCCAGCTCCGCACACAGCCCCCGGCTCCGCACACAGCCCCCGGCTCCGGCTCCGGCTCCAGCTCCGCACACAGCCCCCGGCTCCGCACACAGCCCCCGGCTCCGGCTCCGGCTCCAGCTCCGCACACAGCCCCCGGCTCCGCACACAGCCCCCGGCTCCGGCTCCGGCTCCAGCTCCAGCTCCGCACACAGCCCCCGGCTCCGGCTCCAGCTCCGGCTCCGCACACAGCCCCCGGCTCCGGCTCCGGCTCCAGCTCCGCACACAGCCCCCGGCTCCGGCTCCGGCTCCAGCTCCGCACACAGCCCCCGGCTCCGCACACAGCCCCCGGCTCCGGCTCCGGCTCCGCACACAGCCCCCGGCTCCGGCTCCGGCTCCGGCTCCGCACACAGCCCCCGGCTCCGGCTCCGGCTCCGCACACAGCCCCCGGCTCCGGCTCCGGCTCCGGCTCCGCACACAGCCCCCGGCTCCGCACACAGCCCCCAGCTCTGCACACAGCCCCCGGCTCCGGCTGCTGGCTCTCGCTGAGCACACTGACAACGGTCTCACAACACTCAGGGCCCAGCCAACTCGGTGCTGGGGGTGCTAAGCGTGTGAGTGGCACTGCGTGCAGGGGTGATGTGTGCACTGCAGCGACCGGGGGGGGTGCACGGGGCAGTGAGCACGCTGGGGCCAGGGGCCGGGCCTGGAGCGCGGCAGGCCCCCTTCACCGAGCCCAGGGACTGGGCCCAAGTCAGCCGGAGGCTCTGGTGGGCTGCGCCCCGGGAATGGGCCTAAGTGGGAGGGGAGGGGAAAGCCTGAGTGTGCTGAGCCCAGGGGCTGGGCCAGAGGGGAGGGCGGAGGGGGGGGGGGAAGCAGGGGAAGTCCCAGTTTGCTGAGCCCAGGGGCTGAGGTGTGTGTGGCAGCGAGGAAGCCCCCAGTGTGCTGGGATGGGGGAGGGGAAGCCCCTGGCTTGCTGGGCTGGAGGGAGGGTGGCGGAAGGGGAAGCCCCCCGGTTTGCTGGGCTGGAGGGAGGGTGGCGGAAGGGGAAGCCCCCCAGTAGGCTGGGCTGGAGGGAGGGTGGGGGAAGGGGAAGCCCCCCGGTTTGCTGGGCTGGAGGGAGGGTGGGGGAAGGGGAAGCCCCTGGTGGGCTGGGCTGGGTTGAGGGCGGGGAAGGGAGGGGAAGCCCCCCAGTTTGCTGGGCTGGAGGGAGGGTGGGGGAAGGGGAAGCCCCTGGTGGGCTGGGCTAGGCTGGGGAGGGGAAGGGAGGGGAAGCCCCCGGTGGGCTGGGTTGGGTTGTGGGAGGGGAAGCCCGCCCCCGCCCCCCCCCGGTTTGCTGGGCTGGAGGGAGGGTGGGGGAAGGGGAAGCCCCTGGTGGGCAGGGCTGGGTTGAGGGCGGGGAAGGGAGGGGAAGCCCCCCAGTTTGCTGGGCTGGAGGGAGGGTGGGGGAAGGGGAAGCCCCTGGTGGGCAGGGCTGGGTTGAGGGCGGGGAAGGGAGGGGAAGCCCCCCAGTTTGCTGGGCTGGAGGGAGGGTGGGGGAAGGGGAAGTCCCCGGTGGGCTGGGCTAGGCTGGGGGAGGGGAAGGGAGGGGAAGCCCCCGGTGGGCTGGGCTGGCCTGGGCTGGGCTGGGAGGGGAGGGGAGGGGAAGCCCCCGGTGGGCTGGGTTGGGGGCGGGGAAGGGAGGGGAAGCCCCCGGTGAGCTAGCCTGGCCTGGGCTGGGCTGGGGGGGGAAAGGGAGGGGAGTGGAGGGGAGGGGAAGCCCCTGGTGGGCTGGGCTGGTGGGCTGGGGGAGGGGAAGCCCCTGGCGGGCTGGGCTGGCCTGGGCTGGGCTGGGGGGGAAAGGGAGGGGAGGGGAGGGGAGGGGAAGCCCCTGGTGGGCTGGGCTGGTGGGCTGGGGGAGGGGAAGCCCCTGGCGGGCTGGGCTAGGCTGGGGGAGGGGAAGCCCCCGGTGGGCTGGGCTGGCCTGGGCTGGGCTGGGGGGGAAAGGGAGGGGAGGGGAGGGGAGGGGAAGCCCCTGGTGGGCTGGGCTGGTGGGCTGGGGGAGGGGAAGCCCCTGGCGGGCTGGGCTAGGCTGGGGGAGGGGAAGCCCCCGGTGGGCTGGGCTGGCCTGGGCTGGGCTGGGGGGGAAAGGGAGGGGAGGGGAGGGGAAGCCCCCGGCGGGCTGGGCTAGGCTGGGGGAGGGGAAGCCCCCGGTGGGCTGGGCTGGCCTGGGCTGGGCTGGGGGGGAAAGGGAGGGGAGGGGAGGGGAAGCCCCTGGTGGGCTGGGCTGGTGGGCTGGGGGAGGGGAAGCCCCCGGCGGGCTGAGCAGTAACCACTCTGATGCAGGGCCACGCTGTGCCCTTGACGAGGACGAGCCGGGGCATGATCAGAAATATCTCCTGGGCTTTAGGCCAAACTGCCGCTGTGAGGCCCGGCGCCATCTGCCCACGCCTGTGACGGACGAGGGGCTGGGCAGGGCCGTACAGGGTCCCGCCTGCCCCCCGGGGCTCGGCTCCCTTGTGCTGTGGACACCGGGCGCCAGGGGAGGATTTGCCGCGTGCCAGGAGCCGGCTGCTTGGGGTTGGCGGGAGCCCGAGCCTTGTCCTGCCAGGGCTGAGCAGGGCAGCCCCTCGGGGGGAGCGAGAGCCGCGCAGACCTGCCCTGAGCACGGCCGGGCACCCGGGGCCCTGCCTGGGCTGAGCTGCCAGCGGGAAGCGGACGGGGTCGGCTCGCAGGGACCCCAGCGAGGGCCGGCGCCGGCCCAGCAGCCCTGAGCTCAGCCCAGAGAGCATCCGGGCAGCTTCTGGAGGGCTCGGGAGCTGCAGCAGAGAGGGGCCAGGGGCCCCCCGTGCCAGCGTCCCAGGGCCCCCCGCTGCTGCCCAGCACCCAGCCCCACCCCAGGATGTCCAGCCCCATCCTCATCCCCTGCCCCGGCCGGCCCCAGCAGAGCTGACCCCCCGCGTTCAGCTGGCACGAGTCAGACCCGCACATTGAGGGTATTGGGTTCTTTGGTGCTCTTTTCAGCCCCCCCAGGCCCCCGGTGCCAAGTGTGGGGGGAGGGGCAGGGGAGTCCCAGCTCCCCCCACTCCCAGAGCAAGGGGCTCATGCAGCTGCCGGCTGGTGGGAGAACCCCACTACTCCCCAAACCCCAATGTTCTCATTAATCCTGCCCCTCCCCCCACCCCAGCATATACTTCTCTCCCCCCCCACGCCCCCTCTGCTCCAGGGGCTCGTCAACCCCCTTCCCAGGCTGGGCACTGCAGGAGGGTGGGAGCAGGGAGCAGACTGACCCATGGCTCACGGAGGGGGGGGGCCTGGGTTCTTCAGTGCTCCCCCCATCCTGGGAGAATGGTGTCGGCTGCCCCCCCCCAGTAGCTCCTCTGAGGGGGAGGAGCTCCTCCTGCCTCCTGCAGAGCTCTGATTGGCTGCTTTTCCCCAGGAGGTGGGGCAGTGGGGAAGCAGCCAATCAGAAGGGATTCCCCTTGGGCAGGGCTGGGCCTCCAGAGGCTGAGGTCCCCAGGGCCCCACCTGGCTGCACCCCCAGGTGTAGGGGGCCTTGCCTGGGGCCCAGCTCAACCCTGCATCCCTCCCTGTCCCAACCCCCCCACCCCATCCCCTGTCACTGAATCCCTCCCTGTCCCAAACCCCCTGCACCCCATTCCCCTTCACTGCATCCCTCCCTGTCCCAACCCCCCCCCGCACCCCATTCCCCTTCACTGCATCCTTCCCTGTCCCAACCGCCCTGCACCCTATTCCCTGTCACTGCATCCCTCCCTGTCCCAACCCCCCCTGCACCCCATTCCCCTTCACTGTATCCCCCCCGTCCCAATCCCCCCCCGCACCCCATTCCCTGTCCCTGCATCCCTCCCCGTCCCAGCCCCCCCACACTCTGATCCCCCTTCACTGCATCCCTCCCCGTCCCAGCCCCCCCACACTCCGATCCCCCTTCACTGCATCCCTCCCCGTCCCAGCCCCCCCATACCCATCCTCTGTCACTGCATCCCTCCCTGTCCCAACCCCCCCCCCGCACCCCATCCCTGTCACTGCATCCCTCCCCGTCCCAACCCCGCCCCTGCACCCCATCCCTGTTACTGCATCCCTCCCCATCCCAACACACCCCCTGCACCCCATCCCTGTTACTGCATCCCTCCCCGTCCCAACCCCCCTGCAGTCCATCCTCTGTCACTGCATCCCTCCCTGTCCCAACCCCCCCTGCACCCCATCCCTGTTACTGCATCCCTCCCTGTCCCAACCCCCCCCATACCCCATCCCTGTTACTGCATCCCTCCCCGTCCCAACCCCCCTGCACTCCATCCTCTGTCACTGCATCCCTCCGTGTCCCAACCCCCCCCTGCACTCCATCCTCTGTCACTGCATCCCTCCTCAACCCAACCCCCCCCGCACCCCATCCCTGTCACTGCATCCCTCCCTGTCCGAACCCCCCCCTGCACCCCATCCCTGTCACTGCATCCCTCCCCGTCCCAACCCCCCCTGCGCCCCATCCCTGTTACTGCATCCCTCCCCGTCCCAACCCCCCTGCACTCCATCCTCTGTCACTGCATCCCTCCGTGTCCCAACCCCCCCCTGCACTCCATCCTCTGTCACTGCATCCCTCCTCAACCCAACCCCCCCCGCACCCCATCCCTGTCACTGCATCCCTCCCCGTCCCAACCCCCCCTGCGCCCCATCCCTGTTACTGCATCCCTCCCTGTCCCAACCCCCCCTGCACCCCATCCCTGTCACTGCATCCCTCCCCGTCCCAACCCCCCTGCACCCCATCCTCTCTCACTGCATCCCTCCCTGTCCCAACCCCCCCTGCACCCCATCCTCTCTCACTGCATCCCTCCGTGTCCCAACCCCCCCCTGCACTCCATCCTCTGTCACTGCATCCCTCCTCAACCCAACCTCCCCACACATAGGCCACACTAATTAATCTAGATCCCCTTTTAAGACTCCTGAATTTTACCCTGTAGGTTTCAGGTGTAATCTGGAACTGTTTCAAAACCAGTTCCTTAAATTTACCATCATTTGAAGCATCATCAATAGGCATCCTAGTGCATATGTCCAGAGCTCCCCCAGTCAATTTTGCCACCAAAGTGGTCATTTTTTGATCTTCAGGAATCGCATGGAGAGTGCACAGTCTCTCAAAGGTGATGAAATATTCGGCAACATCGCTGGATTCATCATACTACGGGCGTAATTGTTCCCATTTGTGGATTTTTGGGGAAGTAGATCCAGCTGCTCTATTCCACTCCATTACAGCCAGTTCATGCTTCTGGGTCGCAATCTGGGCCTCGATTTCTTTGTCTTAACTCCAGGGCTAGCCGCCTCTCTCTTTCCTTCTCCTCCTGAGCACTTGTTGGACTAACCTGGGCTTCCATGGCTTTTTTGTGAGCAGCTTCCTCTCTGGCTGTGTGACAAAGTGGGACTGTTCTTAATGTTTCCTCTGAATAGTGTGGGGGTGCCTCAGTTTCCCCTAGGCAGTTCTTAAGAATCTAGGTGGTGGGGTAAGGGTGTATGATCATTGCAGAGCCCTAGAGGGCAGGTGTGTGCAGGGGTCTGGACACAGAGAATGGCCGACACCCTGTTTCCTGGCAACTGATGGCCTGGGCCCTTCCCCCTGCAAGGTGAGAGCTAAAGGGTTGGAGAACAAAGGAATCAGGTGACCTCCTGGCCTGGGAAAGGGACAAAGCCCAGAGGAGCGGGGGCTGGAGAGAGTTTCAGTTTGGGGCTGGCTGGGACATGGAGTGAAGGGCAGACGTGGTTGTCTGGCTCACTGCCCCCCAAAATGGACCTAGCTGAGGGGTCCTGTTCTCTGCACCTACAAGCTCTGTGTTAGACCATGTTCCTGTTGTCTAATAAACCTCTGTTTTACTGGCTGGCTGAGAGTCATGTCTGACTGCGGAGTTGGGGCAGGACCCTCTGGCTTCCCCAGGACCCCACCTGGGCGGACTCACTGTGGGAAGCACACGGAGGGGCAGAGGATGCTGAAGGCTCCGAGGTCAGACCCAGGAAGGTGGAGCCAGGTGAGCTGTGTGTCCTGCAGAGAGGCTGCTCATAGGAAGGCGACTGCCCCAGAGTCCTGCCTGGCTTCATGGGGAGCAGTTCCAGAGCATCGCCCGGGGACTCCGTGACAGGCTGCCTCTGCTTCTTTGAGCCTCATTTGAAACTCACGGTCCTTTGCCTTCTCTTTCGCTTCCATCTGGCCAGCTCTAGTTTTGTAGCTGCCTCACTGGTAGTCATTTTCCGGCTTTCTTGTGCTTATTTCCCTCACCCAAAATAAACAAACAGAAAATAACAAACCAGTAACCACTTTGTCTATTCTCTGGCCACCACACTCAAAACTCACTTAAAATGACTACCAGTAACTCAAAGCAATCAGCGGTGCACAGATCATGTTCGACTACACCACTGTGATGGGTTCGGTCACAGAGACCCCCTTGGGACTGTCACCTGACGTGCTGAAATTACCTCTGAGCCTGTTTTCCCTGCCAGCTTGGGACTCCAGAACCCCGCCTTGTTGAGCCAGACACACCAGCCTGCTGCAACACAGACCCAGGATCTGAAATACGCCCCCAAAGCTGCAGACTTAAGTAAAAACAGCTCAGCAAGTACTCCTGTCTCCAGCACCCAGACACCCAGCTCCCAATGGGATCCAAACCCCAAATAAATCCATTTTACTCTGTATAAAGTTTATACGGGGTAAACTCATAAATTGTTCACCCGCTATAACACTGATAGAAAGATATGCACAGCTGTTTGCTCCCCCAGTAATCACTTACTCTGGGTTAATTAATAAACAAAAGTGATTTTATTGAGTATAAAAAGTAGGATCGAAGTGGTTTCAAGTAATAACAGACAGAACAAAGTAAGTAACCAAGAAATAAAGCAAAAACATGCAAGTCTAAGCCCAATACATTAAGAAATTGATTACAAGTAAAATCTCACCCTCAGAGATGTTCCAATAAGCTTCTTTCACAGACTAGACTCCTTCCTAGTCTGGGCCCAATCCTTTCCCCTGGTACAGTCCTTGTTAGTTCCAGCTCAGGTGGTAACTAGGGGATTTCTCATGACTGGCTGCTCCCTTTGTACTGTTCCACCCCCTTCTATAGCTTTGGCACAAGGCGGGAATCTTTTGTCTCTCTGGGTCCCCACCCCTCCTTCTAAATGGAAAAGCACCAGGTCTAAGATGGATTCCAGTACCAGGTGACATGGTCATATGTCCTGTGAGATCCCAAGCCTCCATTCTTCCTGGCCTGACTCACACAAACACAGGAAGGCTTCCAAGTCAACAGAGCCATTTACAACCAATTGTCCTAGTTAATGGGAGTCATCAAGATAATAAACCACCATTAATGGCCCACACTTTGCATAATTACAATAGCACTTTAGAGTTATACTTCATACATCCAGTTTTAGATACAAGAATGATACATTTATACAAAGAGGATGACCAGACTCAGTAGATTAGATGCTTTGTAATGTTACTTTTCAAGAGACTTTTTGCATGAAGCATATTCCAGTTACACCATATTCATAAAACATATGGAGTGCAACGTCACACCCTCCTCCTGAACTTACTGCCAGAGACTTGGACACGGCCCAGGGCAGAGGCAGAACATGTAAAATCCCTGTTTGTCTCTGGTTACTCACCCTTCCAGTACCTTTAAACCCTATGATGTCATTCATAGGTGTTCTAGCAAAGTTCTGGGTTCCTGGTCCCTGGGTGCCTGAAAACATGTCAGGGTGCAGTATTGCTAACAGAATGCAGGTAGCAATATCTGTTAAAGTGTAGGTGTCTTGGCATTTAGCCACCAATGCCATGAGGCGGTGTGCCTCACTTTCCCCTCCCACACAGCAGCTGTAACGAGGCTGGTTCTGGCGGGACCCAAGTGAGAGTGCCAGTTTAGGACGGATTGCTTCAAGCAGGGCAGTTACAGCCCCAGGCTGGGGTTTCTTTGTACACCAAGGCAAACCCAACCAGCCAGACAGAGCAGACTTTGGTCTCACCCCACTGGCTAACCAAACGTCACACAGCAATTCCCTCAGACACTCCAGTGTCCCAGGATCTCCACCAGTGCCACTCGTTGTGGGGACAAATGGTTATGAAAACCAATACCCCAGTAAAAGAAGAAAGGTTCTCCCGATCCCAAAGGCCCAAGCCCCAGACCCAGGTCAATATACAAATCAGATCTTACCCACAAATCACGCTGTTGCCAGTCCTTTAGAATCTGAAATCTAAAGGGTTATTCATAAAAGGAAAAAGAGAGAGATGAGAGCTAGAATGGGTTCAGTGGAATCAATGACAGACAGTGATGGCAGAGTTCTTGGGTCAGGCTTGCAGCAGTGATGGAATAAACTTCCGGTTCAAATCAAGTCTCTGGAGAACATTCCCAGTTGGGATGGGTCTTTCAGTCCTTGGTTCAGAGCTTCAGTGTAGCAAAGTCCCTCCAGAGGTAAAAAGCAGGATTGAAGACAAGATGGAGGAGCTGCAGCAGCTTTGTATACTCTCTTGCCATGTGGTCTTTCTTTCTTTGTCCCAAAGACAAGCTGCCCATCCTGTGGCCGGGAAACACCTCAGAGTTCTGTCCATAGGCAGGTCCCTGCACACCTGGCTGAGTCCCAAGGCGTGTCTGCCTTCTCTCAACGGGCCAGGTGTGTAGCTGATGGTCCTTAATGGGCCATCCAGCAGGCTAGGCAGAGCTGACACCAACGTGTCTGGGGTGTCACCCAGAAGCATAGCAGAAGTTTGAAATACAGACAGTATAGAGCCAATATTCATAACTTTAACAAAATGATACACACATATAGACAGCATCATCATAACCAGCCAACGATAACCTTGTCTTAGACACCTCATTTGACCCCCTTTATACAAGATTTGGTGCCATGACAGGACCTCGATTGCAACCATGTTCTGTATGGTCCCAGTTCAAGTCAATAACTTGACAGCAGCATAGGCCTGTTATGCTTTTGCTGCTGTGCCAAGCTCTAAGCCTGTTTACAGGCATTAGCTGAGAAGCATCAGGTTTGAGTTACTGTCTTCTTACCACCCGTAGCATGTACACACGTTTTTTCTACAAATCAGGTATGTCACACATCTTCAAAGGGTTTACCATTAGTATTAACTCCTTTGTCTTGACCCCTAGATGAAGTAGCAAAAGACACAAGATTAACAGCCAATTTATGATGGACAGACTCCATTCACACTGCCTGGCTTGCCCAGTGTCCACTGCATTTCCTAATCCCTTTGTGTACCATGGTAGGTGCTCAGACACGGATTCTCCTGTGTCTTTGGAGAAGGCTCTCAATTCAGGCATGTGTTTGAGGTTTTGGCAAGGAAAGAGTGCACTGTAACCATGCCTGCCCTTGGCCCCTCCCTCTGGAATCTCTTTGTGTTGGGCCACACCCGCCTGTGAAGTTTTCCAAATGCGAAGTTTTTCTTCCTCCTGCCTTGCAGAGACAGTTTTATCTCTTACAAGTGCAGCAGGAATGACATCTTTCAATGGAGTGCTTTGGATTGGTAAGATCCCCTCGGTCACTCCACTCTCTGCTCCCAACAGGTCAGCTGGGTGGACTCTCCCCTGCAGGAGCTCTGACCCCCCCAGTCTTCCCTTAAAACCTGATCCACAGGTGAGGGGTCTGGCATTTCAGAAGCAGATCCTTCACCCTCCTTCTGGGGAAATGCCTTCCTACAAAAGGTGGGCAGACCCTCCTATCTCCCCTCACCTTCTGTCTGGACTTCTCTTTCTGGGCTCCCCTCTGAGGCAGACACTCCTGTGTCCTCCAAAAGGGAAGGTGACCCTGGACTGGCTGGGGGCTTACAACTACCAGCTATAACAGACCCTTCACTGGCCAGCAAAATCCCCACCTTTCACTCAGGTTGAACTTGCTTCCAGGTACAGAGTCCTGGGGGGTCTGTTCCCACCGCAGCGGTCACCAGGACCCCAACTTCCACCTCCAGGATACACGTCTCTCTGCACCCTAGGGCTGGACCTGTCCCCTGCTCACCTGCAACTTCCTGGCAGTCAGCAGCTGGGACGGCCTCCCTGTTACAAGGTGGAGCATCCCCCTCCCCCAGGGAGATGATCACAGGACAGAAGCTGGCTCTATTCAGCTCCTCCGGCAGGGACCTGCCTTGAACCCGGGGGCTACAGGAACTGGTTAGGACCATCCCTACTGCTACCTAGGAATTAAAGAGACATTCTCCTATTTCCCCAGCAGCACTTGTGACTTCACCCTCCCCTCTGGGGCTTTCAGCACAAGATTCCCCCGTCACTGCATCCCTCCCCATCCCAACCCCCCACAACCCATCCCCCCAGTGAGAGTGTGACCCTCAGGGGGCTGACACACTGAAGGGGTCACCCTGGGACTTTTCCTGAGCCATGCGAGAGCACGGGGCCTTGGAGCCATGACACGAGGCCAGCCCCAGTAAGCAAACCCAAGACAGGGCTCCCAGTTCCATGGGCATGGCCACCCCCCCCCAGGACCCCCCAATACCACAGGCACAGCCCCCTGTACACTGGCTCTGGACTTAGGCCCAGCCCAGAGGTGTGCAGTGAGGGTAATTCTTCAATGGGTGGCTGCAGAGGAGAAGAAATACTCGTATTTCCTCTCCCCCAGTGCCAGGCGCCTGGGAACACAGAGCAGCTGGGGTTGCTCAGGGACAAGCCCAGATTCGATCTAGCTGCTATTACGGACACCTGGGGGAGGGTTCACTGGGTGAATGTTCCAGTCAAGGGCTGTAACCTTGTTAGGAAGGATCGAGTGGGCAGAAGGGGGAGGAGAGAGAGTGCCACTCGACATCAAAACTGGCATTCCCTACTTCCGAGTAGCTGATAACTTGGAGCAAAGGACTGTGAATGCTGATGGATCAATGGCTGAGAACAGCCTTAGTTACTGTCTGCTCCAGACCCCAACTCACACGAGGGACCAGGATGACCGGCTCCTTATGCACGAATCTATAATGGGGGACGTCAACCTGAGGGCCGTGCTGCTGCCAGAACGAAAACATCCTTGGAATTTCTCACCATTGCAGACAGCCACCTCCGGACTCCACAACTGCTGCAGCCAAAAGCGGGTAATTCTGTGTGAGGCTCTGTCTACACTACGGCCCTGTATCGCGGCCACTGTGCCGCGGTCAGGTTTCCTGGGTAGCCGCTCCCTGCCGACAGGAGAGAGCTCTCCTGCTGGCAATGAGCAGCGGTCGCTGTGTCTGCAGGAGAGCATCTCCCGCCAACATAGCACTGTCCGCACTGCCGTGTCTGTCGGTGAACGTTTTGTCAGTCAGGCGGGTGTGTTTTCATGCCCCTGACTGACCAAAGTTTTGTCAATGCAAGTGCCTGTGTAGACAAAGCCTTAGACTTTGTCCTACCAGATAAAGGGGCACCGACCAATGAACTGAAAATGAACGGTAGCTTAGGAGCAAGTCATCATGACTTGATCCATTTATAATGTGCAAGCAGAATGACATCCAGACCCATAACCCGTATGCCTGGTGCTTTAACAGGGACAGCGTCACAAAGCTGAAAACTATTCTGAGCCGGCCCAGCTGGGAGGAAGAATTGAATCAGAAAAGTGTAAATAACAATTGGGAATTGTTTAAGAACATCTCCTGAGGGGCCCAGAAAGCCGCAATGGAGGGAGAAGGCCAGGCTGGTTAAAACACTCACCTGGGTTAGAGGGCAAGTGAAGGCAACTATTAAAAAATTGCAAAATAATCTTCCACAAATGGAGGACAGAGGAAGGTGACAGTTATTCATATAAATCAGAAGCTCTGGATTATAAAACATTGGTAAGAGAAGCAAAAGGACACCCGGAGGCCGCTATGGCCAGGAGCTCTTAGGCGGAGGTTTTTAAGCATATTAAATCCTAGCAGTGGTATTCGCCCATAACCCGGTGGGAATGGCAGAACGAGCAATAACAATGCGGGGGTAGACAGGCGACAGTTCTCGGAAAAGGGCCAGGTCGTTGCAGTTTAATGTACCCACCCTACACACGCCCACATCACGGCTCATTTGAGAGCTTTTGTTAGGTGTGGTGAGGGGGTGTGCTGGAGTTGTCAAGTGGTGCCAGGCGCCGGGAGGCGAGAGGGGACAACGTCCGCAGACTGAGAAAGTGCCATTTTTTGCACAGTTCCACAACCACGGCAACATGGCTGTGACTGCAGCCTGTACTGGCCACGCTGATTTCAACATCTGATTGCGGGGTTTGTTGGCCAAAGCTACCAAACAGCCGTGTGTGGAATGATTTCTATTGGTTTGCTCTGGGTTGTTTCCAGAAGTGCGGACGCTGTTCAGCACGTGACAGAAGTGGGGAACAGCAACACACAGACGCGAAACGGTTTCATGGCTCATATGCTTCATTTTCAGAGTATCTCGGAAGTGATTATTTTTTCTCTATTTTCAACTGAAATTTGCCGACCAGTCGCACGCTGCAGGTCGTGCACCAGGAGCACCAGATCGCGTGCCCGCAGCTTGCACTGGGTTGTGGGCAGATATAAATGCATGTGAATTCCTAATGTAATGCTTCGACATGTGTAAGCTTTTGCACAGACTGTAGCGTGTGTGCTTGGTGGAAGGTTTTACTCTGTAGTTACCTATGCGTGCAGTACTAGCCTTTCAAATATTCTCCCGTAACCTCTCTGCAAAGTGGTACCATGAGAACATAAGAATGGCCCTACTGGCTCAGACCAAAGGTCCATCTAGCCCAGTATCCTGCCTGCCGACAGTGGCCAGTGCCAGGTGCCCCAGAGGGAATGAACAGAACAGGGAATCATCAAGTGATCCATCCCCGTCATTCATTCTCAGCTTCTGGCAGACAGCGGCTAGGGACACCATTCCTGCCCATCCTGGCTCAGCCATTGATGGACCTGTGCTCCATGAATTTATCTAGTTCTTTTTTGAATCCAGTTATCATCTTGGCCTTCACAGCATCCTCTGGCAAGGAGTTCCATAGGTTGACTGTGTGTTGTGTGAAGAAATGCTTCCTGTTTGTTTTAAACCTGCTGCCTGTTAATTCCATTGGGTGGCCCCTAGTTCTTGTGTTATGAGAAGTAGTAAACAACACTTCCTAGTCTACTTTCTCTACACCAGTCATGATTTTATCAGCAGCAGCAAGGTCCGGGTTCGATGTCTAGGGGTTCCTCTTAACAATACAGCACAGAACCAGCCCCCATCCAGTAATCTGGGAAAATGACACCCCACTCCTGGGCACCCCTCAGAGGCGATGCTTCCTCTCTCCAAAGTACCAAGTCTGAGTACAATAAAAGAAAACTTCTCTTAGAAGGGAAGGGAACCCAGCATTAATTTGGGAAAATGCCACCACAATCATTCAAAAGCACATGACCATAAGCAAACACCCACCCCACAGCATGTTGGACAGTGTCCTTTGCCTCATTTTCCTACCTTATGGCATGAAAGTCTGACAAAGGAACGTCCCTTTAACAAGCCCCTCTCCCTCCGCTGTAACTCACTCATGGGTAGCTGTCTTTAGTCAGTGAAGAGCCAGAGCTCAAAGGTGCATCCCATGGGTCTACCTTGCACCCCAAAAAGAAGTGGGGCATCCAGCAATGCCTGCTGCTGCCAACCCCTCGGCAGCTGGCTCGCTGCTGCGACGTCTCTGCTCATGCCTGCCACGGGGTTCTCACGGCCCCCGGCCGCTTCTGCAGCGCAGCGTTCGGAGGCTCTTCCGCTTGCCCCAGCGACCTGGGCAGGGAGCAGCTGTACTGTCTTTTATGCCACACCCTCCCCACGGCAGGCCTAAGGTGTAGCCCTGACTGGCCTTTGGCCTCCCTCCCCCTGCTTAGCAAGTGAGGTTTGGCTGAGGGTGACCCCCCAGAGCACAGTTCAGCTCCCTTTACTCAGACAATGAGCGTAACAACATTTCCTTGCCCTGCCCCCTGCACTCAGCCCTAGAGGGATCTGAAACCCGACCCCCACCCAAAGTGACCACTGGGGCAAAGCAGCTCTGTCTGCCGCGCACCTCGGCAGAGTGGGTGTGTCTATGCAAACACGGCCTGCTCCTGGAGCCTTTCCCCCCAGCTCCCCACTCCATGCCAGGTGAAAGTGCAGTCACACCCTGCTTCCACCAGAAACTAGCTTCTTACTTCAGGGACCCTTGGGCACAGGTCAGCATGTGTCAGAGATGACACTGCACGGCTTCCTAGTGGGCTCCAATCAAAGCGCTCACGAAACAAAACTGGCCATTTGGACGCTAACACACAGAGGCAATTTTGCACCCATCTGTGCACTTGCACAAACTGACAAGCGGTGGCCGCGGTGGTGGTAATGCTAACAATGTACGTGGGGAGTTTTATCTCCACAGGGAAGTTCCAGTGTACGCAGACATGGATGAGACAAGCCCTGTAAAGCTTACGTCAGAGAGAAAAAAGACTCTCCACAAACTCTGAAAACCGTGTTATTTGTCAAGAAAACCGACCTTTGTCCAGGCACCAGTGCAGGACTGAACTCTGTGCTGCTGGCTGCAGAGGCAGGAGAGATGAATGGTAGGCTACTGGACCAGGTTTCTCATTCAGATGACAAGCCATCCATCCTCTAGCACAGGGGTTGTTTTCAGAAATACACAAGCAAGTCGATTTGGCACATGTCAGAGTTGTACTGAACCCAGGAAAGAAAACAGACTCTGAGTCTGATCAGAAAGCATCACGTTCACCAGTTCTGTAGCCACCAGAGCAAGCACGTCCTCCAGCAACTGGTCCTTTTGCGTTGTTTGCTTGAAAAAAACACACAGGACAGACAAGAAACTTCATAAAATAGAAACATCCGAGAGCACAACCAATCTATGTGAGGCGGCTCTCCAAAGAGAAGCAGCTGCTGCTGCTGTGCAGAAGACCTGTGGAAGACTTGGTTGCTAAGGATGCAGTTTGTAACGGGATCCCCAGGGTGCAGCCTGGGACCGTGGGACCCCTGTTCCCCCTGAACTCTCTCCAGCCTGGGCTGTCTCTCACAATGCCTTGCTAGTGACCAGCAGTACCCCCTCCCGGCGCTGTGATCGCTCAGCACGACCACATGTGGAGCCCCACACCCAGCGAGATCGCATGAAGGCTCCCAGAGCCACTCGCGAATCACACAGGGAGGCACCAGCCAAATCCCCCCAGCTCCCAGCACTGTACCCCAGGAATAAACCGTCTTGCACTGCTCAAGACGAGCTGTGCACGTTTATTAATTGGTTCACCACGTCATCAATGGAAAGTGGACATACACCGGCCTTTGCCAACCCGAGCAGGTTCACCAGACACCTCAGGCAAACTCACTGGTAAAGATAAACAGTTGAACACATTTATTGACTACAAAGGATAGATTTTAAGTGACTGTAAATGATAGGCAAAAAGTCAGAGTGGTTACCAAAATAAAATAAAATATAAGCACGCAGTCTAAACTCTCAACCTATTAGACTGGGCAACATTTAGAGTAAGCAGTTTTTCCCACCCCACTGGATATTGCAGTTCATAGTACACAGATTTCACCCTTGAAACATGGGCCAGTCTCCTCCGTTGAAGTCTTCAGTCTTCTGAGTGTCCTTGTTGCTTGCAGCATAGATGGGGCAGGAGAAAGGTGAAGCATGGGGCCCCTGTGTCCTGTTTTATACCCTCAGTCCATGTGCTTGGAAAACACAAGTCCAGGCATGTCTGGGGGGCATTGCTGAGTCCCCAGGCAAGGTTGAGCAATTCCCTTGGTGTGGCCTTATGCAGGCGAGTCATTGCATTGTAGCTCCCTTGCTGGGCAATGGCCGTTGATGGTTGTTTTGACACCCACCTGGGCTTTGGTCACTTTCCTTGCTGTTGTCTCTAGGGAGCTAATATCTGGCCGATTCCCCAACTTACAGCAGATTTTAGTGATAACCGTACAACACAATTCTCATAACTTCACATGCTCTATGATGTACATATTGAGATAGAACAGTGACTTTGAGCAGATCATGGCCTTTCCCACGACACCTCACACGGCCTGCTTTATGTGACAGGGTGCTCCCCTAAGGTACAAAGTGTCACGCAGTTATCACTCAACATGCCTTTCTTTTTAGCTGAGTAAAGCAAATCTTACAGTGAAACCAGCTAGTTACACTGCAACAATACAGTTATTGCACTGCATGTTATCGCTGATTGAAGACACAATGATCTTGTGTACACAATGGAAGTTCTTCTCCTGCCCAAGCTGCTACAAAGGTATAAAGCCCTACTCCCCTCCGATGCAGAAACTGCAAGTATTCCAGCAGCAGATTACAGGCAAGATCAGAAAAACACTGCAGTGGTTCTGCAAATTCATTCCACGCACAGCATGGACAAGGCAAGTCTGCTGTTGCTCTATGCAGTGCAATGGGCTGATGCGATCCAAGCCACTGTAATCAGAAGCAGGAACTTCAGTCATCCATGTGTTTTGTGGACGTTCTTCTGGCGCGTGAGCCTGACGAACAGCTTTCAAATGAGCAAGTGGGTTTGTATAACCCTGCTGCAATCCTAGCCAGAGTGAAAGCCTCCGAACATCAGCCAAAGCCAGGTGACTGTAGCCTCCAGAGCTCAGCTACGTGTGAGCCCCAATGGAGACAGAGGTTGGCCTTTGGTTGATAGATAAAGAGCTGATAATTCAGCCAGCATTGAGTACCAGCCTTTAGAAGACGCTCAAAGATGGTGCCACTCAACTACAGAGCACCTAGTATTCAACAGTTTCAGTATATTCACCCACTGCACACAAGGCTGCCTGCACGGCTACCCCATGAGTCTGGGGCTCACACTTTCATTGACAAAATGTATCGTCCTGGATTCGGCATCCAGTATGCGGGGCCGAGGCAGTCCATCACTAGTGTGGCAAACACTGAAGTGGAAAGACTCCAGGGAAGCGTGTTCATTCCAAGTAGAATTGTGCCATGTCATGCTGGTGGAATCTCCTCCAGGAAGGAGAGAATCATATAGACAGCAGCACAAAGCTGACTGATGGAAAGCACACCTTCCTTCAATGGCTAGAGCGGGATTTCAAGAACAGCCTGCAGAGAGCCAGCACCCCAAGAAATAACACTGACGGGTGGGAAAGAAAAGGCACTTACTCTCCCTGGGCAATCAGAGTCTTATAAGAACAAAAGAACAGTCAGACTGGGTCAGACCAAAGGTCCATCTAGCCCAGTCTCCTGTCTTCCAACAGTGGCCAGTGCCAGGTGCCCCAGAGGGAGTGAACAGAACAGGGAATCATCAAGTGATCCATCCCCGTCGCTCATTCCCAGCCTCTGGCAAACAGAGGCTAGGGACACCATCCCTGCCCATCCTGGCTCATAGCCATTGATGGACCTATCCTCCATGAACTTACCTAGTTCTTTTCTGAACCCTGTTATGGTTTCTTATGCAATGTGCAGCATTCGCAAAACCTAGAACACGTCCAGAAACAATTTGCCATGGAAAAGTACTCGAGAATATGAACAATGTCTGTAGCCAGAACAATCTGCCCTACACTGAACTGGGTCTGTGCCAAGGCAACGGAGACTGTGGTAAGCCACACACTCAGCAGAGAGCAGAACGATGAACAAGACGAAGATAATGATGTTGACTAGAAATGTCACCAGCGCTATCCCATTGCAGCAATGCCAGCACAGACTGACTATTAGTGAGGCCCTACTTCATTTGCGATATCATGGATCCCGCAGTATTAGGCTTCCAGTGCAATTTTGTCAGCCAGACAGCTGACAGCAGAAGCCCCCGTGGACCCTAGGCAATTGCCTTGCTCACCACCCTCCAGAGCTGGCCCTGAAGGGAAGGGGCAGCGTGGAGAGGCAATTCTTGATTTAGTCCTGAGTGGAGCACAGGATCTGGGCCAAGAGGTGAACAGAGCTGAACCGCTCAGTAACAGTGACCATAATGTAAATAAATTGAACATCTTTGGGGGGTGGGTGGGAATAGAAGCCCACCACAGTAGCATTTGTCTTCAGAAAGGGGAACTACACAAAAATGAGGAAGATAGTCAAGCAGAAATTAAAAGGTACAGTCTCAAAAGTGAAATCCCAGCAAGCTGCATGGAAACTTTCTAAAAACACCTTCATAGAGGCTCAAATTAAATGTATACCTCAAATTAAAACAAGTGAGAGGACCAAAAAAGTGCCACGGTGGTTAAACAACAAAGTAAAAGCAGCTAGAGGTAAAAAGGCATCCTCCAATACCTGGAAGTCAAATCCTACTATGGAAAAGAGAAACGAGGATAAACTCTGGCAAGTCAAGTGTAAAAGTACAATTAGGAAGGCCAAAAAAGAAATTGAAGAGCACTAGCAGAAGACTGTAACGATGCTGCCTCTGTTGCGACACTTGTGAGAGTATCAATTCAGGACGAATCGCTTAGAGCAGGGCAGTCACAGCCCCAGGCTGGGGTTCCTTTGCCCACCAAGGCAAACCGAACCAGCCAGACAGAGAGGACTTTGGTTTTACCCCACTGGCTAACCACACGTCACACAAGCGATTCCCTCAGACACTCCAGTGCCCCAGTATCCCCACCAGTGCCCCTCGTTATAGGGACGAATGCTTATGAAAACCAACACCCACCCCAGTAAAAGAAAAAAGGGTCTCTCGATCTGTGAGATTCAGAGTGTAATATAATATCTCATTGAAAGGTGACAGGGCCAGAAAGAGTTAATTACCTCCCAGACTGACTTGACCCAGGGCCGGACTTTAGGGACTGGTTAGGAAGAGATGGAAATGGAGAGAGCTGTGAAATGCAGCCGGCATTGTGAGAGAGAGAAGGGGAGCTGTGTGCTCAGGGCTTGTGATGTCCGCAAACAAGTCTTGTCTACGGCTGTAGCTTTGATTCAAAGATCAATCAAAAGGAATATTAACATATACTTGAGTGCAATAGTGTTATTGTCTATGTCTCTTTGAAGGTTGTGGTAACCTGTGTCTGAAATGTTAATGGATAAATTACCCTGTGCTAATGGCCAGGATGTTTGGAAGAAGGAAAGTTAAGCCCATTGTTTTCTCAGGCCAAAAGGCTGCAGGAAATGTATAAAAACCTTGGGACACGATCCTTCTTCATCCTTCATGCTCTGGGTTTCAAGAGGGGGAAACCTTAAGCCATAAGGACTGAGATCCCCAGTCACTGACTGGAGTCACCCTGAATATGGACATTGAACTATTACCTGTGGACTATTTCTAAAAGGACTTTTGGCCACTACAAGCTCAGCTCTGCTATGTATCTGAACCTCAAGAATTGAATTCAAGTCTGTCTGTGTATTGATCTTTTAACCAACACGCTCCCTTTTTTCTTTTTAAATAAATTTTAGTTTAGTTAATAAGAATTGACTGTAAGCGTGTATCTGGGGTAAGATCTGAGTTATCATTTAACCTGGGTCTGGGGCTTGGTCCTTTGGGATCAGGAGAACTTTTTCTTTTATATGATGAAATAAGATTATCAGAATTTATCATCATATGTTTGACGTGTGTGTCTGGATGGAGGCCTGCGGCTGGGTACTTTAAGGGAACTGCGTTGTTTGGCTGTCTGAGTACCCAGGGAGGGGCTAGAGAAGCTGTTTTGGGCTGGCTGGGTAAATCCCAGTACTGGAATATCCCCCAGCGTTCGGGGTTTGTCTGCCCCGGTCTGTTTGCAGATCACCCTGATTGAGTGACCTCAGCTGGCTCCCACAGGCAGCTCGGTCACACGATCCCAAAGGCCCAAGCCCCAGACCCAGGGCAATATACAAATCAGATCTTACCCCCCACAAATCACACTGTTGCCAATCCTTTAGAATCTAAAATCTAAAGGGTTATTCATAAAAGGAAAAAGATAGAGATGAGAGCTAGAATCGGTTAAATGGAATCAATGACATACAGTAATGGCAAAGTTCTTGGTTCAGGTTTGTAGCAAGGATGGAATAAGCTTTAGACATAAATCAAGTCTCTGGAGAACATCCCCAGCTAGGATGGGTCATTCAATCCTTGGTTCAGAGCTTCAGTTTGTAGCAAGCTTCCTCCAGAAGTAAGAAGCAGGACTGAAGACAAGATGGTGGGGCTTCCAGGGCCTTTTATATTCTCTGCCCTGTAGAAGATCACAGCAGCAAGATGGAGTCTGGAGTCACATGGGCGAGTCACATGTCCATGCATGACTCAGTTTGCAGGCCCACACCATTGTTTACATGTTAGTTTGAATGTTCCCAGGAAAGCTCAGATGTGGATTGGCATCTCCAAAACTCCATTAAGTATTTCTTGATTGGGCCCTTACTGAGAATAGTCCTTTCTCAAGAAGCTGACCAAATGCTTCACTGAGACTACTTGGAATCAAATACATTTGAGATACAAGTACAGAGCCTATATTCATAACTTCAACTACAAAAATGACACACCCAGACAGCTAGAATCATTATAACCAGCAAATCAGAACCTCTTAATAGACACCTCACACAACAACCTTTGTACAATATTTGCTGCAAATATATAACAGTGGTTGCAACAATGATCTATACGGTTACAGTTTATGTCAATAATGTTACAAAGACTCAAAAACTAACAGCAAAAACTTCTTTAAATACATCAGAAGCAGGAAGGCTGCCAAGCAACCAGTGGGGCCATTGGAGGATTGAGGTGCTAAAGGAGCACTCAAGGAAGACAAGGCAATTGTGGAAATGCTAAATAAATTCTTTCCATTGGTCTTCACTGCAGAAGATGTGAAGGAGATTCCCAAACCTGAGCATTTCTTTTTAGATGACAAATCTGAGGAACTGTCCCAGATTGAGGTGTCATTAGCGGAGGTTTTGGAACAAATGGATAAACTAAACAGTAATAAGTCTTCAGGACCAGAGGGGATCACCCAAGAGTTCTGCAGGAACTCAAATGTGAAATTGCAGGACGACTAACTGTGGTCTGTGACCGATCATTCAAATCAGCTCATGACGAGGATCACTAATGTAATACCAACTTTTAATAAAGGCTCCGGAGGGGATCCCGGCAATGACAGGCCGGTGAGCCTGACCTCAGCACTGGGCAAACTGGTTGAAACCATAGTAAAGAACAGAATTGTCAGACACATAGATGAACACGATTTGTTGTGCAAGAGTCACCATGGCTTTGTAAAAGGAAATCATGCCTCACCAATCTACTAGAATTCTTTGAGGGGGTCAATAAACACATGGACAAGGAGGATCCAGGGGATATAGTGTACTTGGACTTTCAGAAAGCCTTTGACAAGGTCTCTCGCCAAAGGCTCTTAAGCAAAGTAAGCTGTCATGGGATAAGAGGGAAGGTCCTCTCAGGGATCAGTAACTGGTTAAAAGACAGGAAACAAAGAGCAGGAATACATAGTTTTCAGAGTGGAGAGAGGTAAATAGTGGTGCCCCCAGGGGTCCGTACTGGGACCAGTCCTATTCAACATATTCATAAATGGTCTGGAAAAAGGGGTGAACAGTGAGGTGGCAAAATTTGCAGACAATAAAAATTACTCAAGATATTTAAGTCCAAAGCAAACTGCGAAGAGCTACAAACGGATCTCACTAAACTGGGTAACTGGGAAACAAAATGGCAGACGAAATTCAGTGTTGATAAATGCAAAGCAATGAACATTGGAAAACATCATCCCAACTATCCATACAAAATGATGGGGTCTAGATTAGCTGTTACCATTCAAGAAAGATCTTGGAGTCATTGTGGAGAGTTCTCGGAAAACATCCACTCAATGTGCAGCAGCTGTCAAAAAAAGGAACAGAATGGGGAGAGGGATAGCTCAGTGGTTTGAGCACTGGCCTGCTAAACCCAGGGTTATGAGTTCAATCCTTGAGGGTGCCATTTAGGGATCTGGGGAAAGAATTGGGGATTAGTCCTGCTTTGAGCAGGGGGTTGGACTCGATAACCTCTTGAGGTCCCTTCCAACCCTGATAGTCTATGAATGTTAGGTACCATTAGGAAAGGGATAGATAATAAGACAGAAAATATCATGTTGCCTCTGTATAAATCCAGGGTACACCCACATCTTGAATACTGCGTGCAGTTCTCATCACTCCATCTCAGAAAAGATCTATTGGAATTGGAAAAGGTTCAGAGAAAGGCAACAAAAACAATTAGGGGCATGGAACGGCTGCCGTATGAGGAGAGATTAATCAGACTGGGACTGTTTAGCTTGGGAAAGAGACGACAAAGGGGGCCAGAGAGTGACAGAGGTCTGTAAAATCATGACTGGTGTGCAGAGAGTGAATAAGGACATGTTATTTACCCCTTCGTGTAACACAAGAACTGGGGTCACCAAATGAATTTAACAGGCAGCAGGTTTAATACAAACAAAAGGAAGCATTTCTTCACACAAAGCACAGTCAACCTGTGGAACTCCTTGCCAGAGGCTGGCAGGCTGTGGGTGGGGAGTGCAGGCCAGGGGAGGAAATCGGGGTGAGGGTGGGGAGCACAGGCCGGGGGACAAGGGCAGAGGGACAGTATGGGGAGTGCAGGTCAGGGGAGAGGGTCGGGGGGTGTGTGGGGAGCGCAGGTTGGGGGGAGGTGTGGGGAGCGCAGGCAGGGGGAGGGGATCAGGGGGGCGGTGTGGGGAGCGCGGGACGAGGGCGGGGGGACAGTGTGGGGAGCTCAGGCGGGGGAGGGGGCAGTGTGGGGAGAGCAGGCTGGGGGACAAGGGCGGGGGGACAGTGTGGGGAGCGCAGGTCAGGGGAGAGGGTCAGGGCGGCCGTGTGGGGAGCACAAGCAGGGGAGAGGGTTGGGGGGGTGTGGGGAGCGCAGGCAGAGGGAGGGGATCAGGGGGGCAGTGTGGGGAGCGCAGGCTGGAGAAGGGGATCAGGGAGGCGGTGTGGGGAGTGCAGGACGAGGGCGGGGGGAACGTGTGGGGAGCTCAGGTGGGGGAGGGGGCAGTGTGGGGAGAGCAGGCTGGGGGACAAGGGTGGGGGGACAGTGTGCGGAGCGCAGGCTGGGGGACAAGAGCGGGGGGACCGTGTGGGGAGCTCAGGCGGGGGAGGGGGCAGTGTGGGGAGAGCAGGCTGGGGGACGAGGGCGGGGGGCGGTGTGGGGAGAGCAGGGTGAGGGAGGGAATCGGGGGGAGGTATGGGGAGCGTGGGACGAGGGTGGGGGGACAGCGTGGGGAGCGCAGGCTGGGGGACGAGGGCGGGGGGCGGTGTGGGGAGCGCAGGTGGGGGAGGGGGCAGTGTGGGGAGAGCAGGGTGAGGGAGGGAATCGGGGGGAGGTATGGGGAGCGTGGGACGAGGGTGGGGGGACAGCGTGGGGAGCGCAGGCTGGGGGACGAGGGCGGGAGGCGGTGTGGGGAGCGCAGGTGGGGGAGGGGGCAGTGTGGGGAGAGCAGGGTGAGGGAGGGAATCGGGGGGGAGGTATGGGGAGCGTGGGACGAGGGTGGGGGGACGGTGTGGGGAGCTCAGGCGGGGGAGGGGGCAATGTGGGGAGAGCAGGCTGGGGGACAAGGGCGGGGGGTCAGTGTGGGGAGCGCAGGTCAGGGGAGAGGGTCAGGGGAGCCGTGTGGGGAGCACAAGCAGGGGAGAGGGTTGGGGGGGGTGTGGGGAGCGCAGGCAGAGGGAGAGGATCAGGGGGGCGGTGTGGGGAGTGCAGGCCGGAGAAGGGGATCAGGGAGGCGGTGTGGGGAGTGCAGGATGAGGGCGGGGGGACCGTGTGGGGAGCTCAGGTGGGGGAGGGGGCAGTGTGGGGAGAGCAGGCTGGGGGACGAGGGTGGGGGGCGGTGTGGGGAGCGCAGGTGGGGGAGGGGGCAGTGTGGGGAGAGCAGGGTGAGGGAGGGAATCGGGGGGGAGGTATGGGGAGCGTGGGACGAGGGTGGGGGGACGGTGTGCAGAGCGCAGGCTGGGGGACGATGGCGGGGGGACCGTGTGGGGAGCTCAGGCGGGGGAGGGGGCAGTGTGGGGAGAGCAGGCTGGGGGACGAGGGCGGGGGGACAGTGTGGGGAGCGCAGGTCAGGGGAGAGGGTCAGGGGAGCCGTGTGGGGAGCACAAGCAGGGGAGAGGATTGGGGGGGTGTGGGGAGCACAGGCAGAGGGAGAGGATCAGGGGGGCGGTGTGGGGAGTGCAGGCCGGAGAAGGGGATCAGGGAGGCGGTGTGGGGAGTGCAGGACGATGGCGGGGGGACCGTGTGGGGAGCACAGGCGGGGGAGGGGGCAGTGTGGGGAGCGCAGGCTGGAGGATGAGGGCGGGAGGCATGTGGGGAGCGCAGGTGGGGGAGGGGGCAGTGTGGGGAGAGCAGGGTGAGGGAGGGAATCGGGGGGAGGTATGGGGAGCGTGGGACGAGGGTGGGGGGACAGCGTGGGGAGCGCAGGCTGGAGGACGAGGGCGGGAGGCATGTGGGGAGCGCAGGTGGGGGAGGGGGCAGTGTGGGGAGAGCAGGGTGAGGGAGGGAATCGGGGGGAGGTATGGGGAGCGTGGGACGAGGGTGGGGGGACAGCGTGGGGAGCGCAGGCTGGAGGACGAGGGTGGGAGGCGGTGTGGGGAAGCGCAGGTGGGGGAGGGGGCAGTGTGGGGAGAGCAGGGTGAGGGAGGGAATCGGGGGGAGGTATGGGGAGCGTGGGACGAGGGTGGGGGGACAGCGTGGGGAGCGCAGGCTGGGGGACGAGGGTGGGAGGCGGTGTGGGGAGCGCAGGTGGGGGAGGGGGCAGTGTGGGGAGAGCAGGGTGAGGGAGGGAATCGGGGGGGAGGTATGGGGAGCATGGGACGAGGGTGGGGGGACGGTGTGCAGAGCGCAGGCTGGGGGACGATGGCGGGGGGACCGTGTGGGGAGCTCAGGCGGGGGAGGGGGCAGTGTGGGGAGAGCAGGCTGGGGGACGAGGGCGGGGGGCGGTGTGGGGAGCGCAGGTGGGGGAGGGGGCAGTGTGGGGAGAGCAGGGTGAGGGAGGGAATTGGGGGGGAGGTATGGGGAGCGTGGGACGAGGGTGGGGGGACAGCGTGGGGAGCGCAGGCTGGGGGACGAGGGCGGGGGCGGTGTGGGGAGCGCAGGTGGGGGAGGTTGCAGTGTGGGGAGAGCAGGGGGGGCGGTGTGCAGAGCGTGGTACGAGGGTGGGGGGACGGTGTGGGGAGCACGGGACGAGGGTGGGGGGACGGTGTGGGGAGCTCAGGCGGGGGAGGGGGCAGTGTGGGGAGAGCAGGCTGGGGGAAAGGGCGGGGGGACAGTGTGGGGAGCGCAGGTCAGGGGAGAGGGTCAGGGGAGCCGTGTGGGGAGCACAAGCAGGGGAGAGGATTGGGGGGGTGTGGGGAGCACAGGCAGAGGGAGAGGATCAGGGGGGCGGTGTGGGGAGTGCAGGCCGGAGAAGGGGATCAGGGAGGCGGTGTGGGGAGTGCAGGACGATGGCGGGGGGACCGTGTGGGGAGCACAGGCGGGGGAGGGGGCAGTGTGGGGAGCGCAGGCTGGAGGATGAGGGCGGGAGGCATGTGGGGAGCGCAGGTGGGGGAGGGGGCAGTGTGGGGAGAGCAGGGTGAGGGAGGGAATCGGGGGGAGGTATGGGGAGCGTGGGACGAGGGTGGGGGGACAGCGTGGGGAGTGCAGGCTGGAGGACGAGGGTGGGAGGCATGTGGGGAGCGCAGGTGGGGGAGGGGGCAGTGTGGGGAGAGCAGGGTGAGGGAGGGAATCGGGGGGAGGTGTGGGGAGCGTGGGACGAGGGTGGGGGGACAGCGTGGGGAGCGCAGGCTGGAGGACGAGGGTGGGAGGCGGTGTGGGGAAGCGCAGGTGGGGGAGGGGGCAGTGTGGGGAGAGCAGGGTGAGGGAGGGAATCGGGGGGAGGTATGGGGAGCGTGGGACGAGGGTGGGGGGACAGCGTGGGGAGCGCAGGCTGGGGGACGAGGGTGGGAGGCGGTGTGGGGAGCGCAGGTGGGGGAGGGGGCAGTGTGGGGAGAGCAGGCTGAGGGAGGGAATTCGGGGGAGCGGTGTGGGGAGCGCAGGCTGGAGGACGAGGGCGGGAGGCATGTGAGGAGCGCAGGTGGGGGAGGGGGCAGTGTGGGGAGAGCAGGGTGAGGGAGGGAATCGGGGGGAGGTATGGGGAGCGTGGGACGAGGGTGGGGGGACAGCGTGGGGAGCGCAGGCTGGGGAACGAGGGCGGGGGGCATGTGGGGAGCGCAGGTGGGGGAGGGGGCAGTGTGGGGAGAGCAGGCTGAGGGAGGGAATTCGGGGGAGCGGTGTGGGGAGCGGAGGCAGGGGAGGGTGATGATGGAGGGATACAGCCATGGGGGGTATGAGGCTCCAAGCACCATCCTGCCCCCCCCCAAGCCCAGCCCCTTGGGCGGCTGGGACCATGTCTCACTCGCCCAGTGGGCCCCCTCCCCCAGGACAGGCTGCCCCGCCCGCCCCCCGGCGGTAGGGCCCCCCTGGGGCGCTCGGACCGCGGGGGTGGGGCGGGGCGAACCTGACAGACGGGGGCACCGTCTCCGGGCCCCCACCAGCCTCCCGGGGCAGAGCAGAACCTCGGCGGGGAGAAGCCCTGAGCTGGGGGGAGGGGGTTGCCAAGCCTCCAGGATTGTCCTGGAGTCTCCAGGATTTAATTAATCTTTAATTAAAGATGATGTCATAGGATGAACCCTCCAGGGATACGTCCAGCCCAAACTGGCAACCCTAGCTGAGGCCCCGGCACTCGCTGCATTAATAATCCCCCCCCCGGCATACAGAGGGGGCTGGGCTGCCACGGTGCCCTGCCAGCCCCTCACACCCGCGGACGAGCTGTGCGAGGCTGGGCGGGAGCGGGGACCCCCCCGGAGGCTCCCCGTGTCCCAGGGGTTCACCCCAAGCCCCCCGCAGGAGTGGGCGGGCGCTGGGGGAGCTGCACGACCCCAGGGGGCCTGGAAAGTGCGGGGGGGCGACACACGGGGTCTGATGCAATTCACTCGGCGTCACCGCTCCAGGCCCTGGGCTATTCTTAGCAGCGTGGCCGTGGGGCCTGGGAGGCAGGTGCTGCGCCGGCCGCAGCAGGGCCTGGAACCAGCCCCCTCCCCGCCGCCTCGCCACAGCTGCCAGCCTAATTGCTCAGCCTCGTGCAGCAGAGCCCGTTAATTGGGCGCTAACTGGCCGCGGCTGCCCTGCTGCTGCACGTCGAGCTGGAGCCGGCGGGGCCAGGCGGGTGCTCCCCGCTGTGCAGGGCTCCCAGCCCTGCGCCCCCAAGCTTCTCCTGCCCCCCACCTTGGCCCTCTCGCCCCCGGGGCCCTGCCTGGAGCCAGGCCCCTCCCATGCTCACCCCGCTGTGGGCAATTCTTCTCGGCTGGCTGCTGCTCAGCACCGTCATCCCGGAGCCGGCGGAGGGAGTTTGCGGCTGACACGCAGCCTGGCACAAACCGATGGGGATGGGCCTGGCACACAGAGCGAGCGGGATCGCTTGGTCAGCTGGGCCCAGGCACACAGCGGCAGAGCCCTCCCCGTGGGGAGCAGGACCGCAGCCGGCGAGCAGAGCGGGGCACGTAGCGACTTGGAAAAGGATGATCTGGGAGTGTCACGGAGCCGCAGGATCGGTGCTGTAGCCCCAGCTTTGGAACGGTCTCTAGGAGGAACCCGCCAGTGGGCCAGACCCCTGGGAGGTCTCACTCTTCCCCAGGGTGAGCCACGCGGCCTCTCCGCCTCCTTTGGCTGGACCTCTGGGCCTGCAGCCCCCCTGCTCCACCCCATGAGCTCCGCTCCGCGAGTCCCACCGAGGGAGACCCCGACGGAGACCTGGCCACTCGGGGAGCAGCATCACTATCTCGACAGCTGCATGGGTCACGTGGCAGGTGCAGCCCCCTGCCCATCTCTGCTGCCCATTTGCCGCAGTGCTGGCTGCGTGCCCCACGGCCGGTGGCAAAGAGGGAGCAATAGAGGGTCATTCCCTTCAGGCGTCGGAGTTGGAGGCCAGAAGGGCCCCCCAGATCTCCCTGTCTGACTCCTGTGTAGCACCCGCCCACAATTAGGGAGACCCTGGGCGGAGACTAGGAGGGCCCACGGTGCTCGAGACACCTTCACCCTGGCCACGTGCCTGGCTCCCAGCCAGACGGGTTTGCCAGGGGAGACTCACCTGGTGGGTCTGGGGTCCGCTGGGGAGCAGCATCCTGGCAGGGTGTGAATGGCAGGCACAGCTCGAGGTGAGGGGCGCTAGCTGGGTGAGCCGGGGGGACCTGCCACCCTGAGCCCCACTTGCCCAAGGGGAGGGGAGATGAGCTGCAGGCAGGTGAGTGTCTTTGCCTGGATCCCTGCCTATCACGCGGGTGAGGAAGAGAAGAGAAAGGAAGGGTTAGGGGTCTGGGCAGAGTCTCTCTGTCTGTCTGCTGCCCCACGCCCCACAGGCAGTTACACCGTGACCCAGGAGGCTCGGACTTCCGGGGGCAGGCTGGGAGAGCAGCCCATGGGGCTGACCGGGGCCGAGGGGATCCATGTCCGTGAAGCGGGAGCAGACTGAGGGATGGTGCCCCCCCAGCAAAGGGGCCAAGAAGGGCTAGGGTGGGAGCTGCTGAGACCCAGGGAGCGATACGCACGCACCCCGCGGCTGGGTTCCCGCACAGAGGTGGGGGGCGGCCAGCAGGGACAGCCCAGCCGGATCTGAGGCAGGCCTAGCGACGGGGGGGTTGGGTTCAAGGGGTGCAGGGCCGGGGAAGAGGCGCGAGTGATGTGCACCGCAGGGATGCAGGTTTGGGCTGGGGTGGGGATGGGCACAGCTGGGGTGGGGGGTGTGGGGGTAGGCACACTTGGGGGGCGGGCAGTGCCGGGGTGGGGATGGGCACAGCTAGGGTGGGGGGTGTGGGGGTAGGCGCACTTGGGGGGCGGGCAGTGCCGGGGTGGGGATGGGCACAGCTGGGGTGGGGGTAGGCGCACTTGGGGGGCGGGCAGTGCCGGGGTGGGGATGGGCACAGCTGGGGGCAGGGGTGGTAGGTGACTCCAACCCTGGTAGAAGTGGCCGATCACCCCCTAGCACATTTTCATCCCCACCGGGCACTTCAGCTTCACCGTGGGATATGCTGGGGAGGGAGTGCAGAGGGGGAGGGCGGGCAGGCGGGAGGGCAGGGCTGGCAGGCGGGAGGGCAGAGGGGCAGAGCGGACAGGTGGGAGGGCAGGAGGGCAGGGTGGGCAGGCGGAAGGGCAGGGTGGGCAGGCGGGAGGGCAGAGGGGCAGGGTGGGCAGGCGGGAGGGCAGAGGGGCAGGCGGGAGGGCAGGCAGGAGGGCAGAGGGGCAGGTGGGAGGGCAGAGGGGCAAGGCAGGGGGGGCAGTATGTCAGCAAGGGGCAGGTGGGTCCCCAGGCTGCCTGGTCACTGCGTAGGCCACGATTCTGGGCTTCACAAGCTGCAGGAGCATGAAACAGAGGGGCCATGAGTGACTAATAACTGCTGGTGCCTTGTGGCCCCCAACAATTCAAAAAACTCCTGCCCCCCCGCCCGGATCTCCCCCACCCAGGATCCCCTTAGGAAGCAAAGCCAGTAAGAAAATGTTCACATCCCGGGAGACATTTTGTCTAAGGTGCCACAGATCAGCTGAGGTCGGCCGTTCCGCTCCCCCATATCAGAAACGAAAACGGCTAAATGAGATTATCGCTAATGGTCTGGGCAAGAATCTACCTTAATTTTCATATGGATAAAACGTCTTTCTCACTCCACCCTGGCTAAAAGGCTCCCCAGGTACAAAGGACGGGCCGCACCCAGCTTTCCTCCACACAGTGCCCCACTTCGCGGGGGGTCAAGAGATGGGTGGCGAAGCTACACATGAAGCAAACCAGAAATGTGGCATCAAAGAGAGTGAAATGCCTGTCACCCCAAGAAATCAAAGAGCAAATTATAACCTATCCCTTGCATTCCTTGTACTTCAAATATCCCGGGATAATCGGTCTTTCACCCATGTTAGAATCTGCACGTTTGTTTGCCTTGTGAGTCAGATCTACGTCCTTCTGTAACTGGGAAGTGTCTCGCTGTATTGTAAGTGCGAAGTAGGATGAAACGCTTGCGTACAATCAAAGAATGTCTGGAGCATGTCCTCCAAATGGAGATTAGAAGGATTTGGTTCGCTGTCATTGTAAATAATTGCTGCACTCTAGAAGTAATAGGAATTGTCTGGCACAAGAAAGCAGAAATGTTAAAAGATAAAACCCCGGGTGTAACTGAGATATCAAGAGAAATTGCTTAAAATCATAGAATCATAGAACTGGAAGGGACCTCGAAAGGTCTCTAGTCCAGTCCTCTGCACTCAGGGCAGGACTAAGTATTATCTAGACCATCCCTGACAGGTGTTTGTCCTCCCTGGACAATTTATTCCAGTGCTTAACCACCCTGACAGTTAGAAAGTTTTTCCTAATGTCCAACCTAAACCGCCCTTGCTGCAATTTAAGCCCATTGCTTCTTGTCTTATCCTCAGAGGTTAAGAAGAACAATTTCTCTCCCTCCTCCTTGTAAAAACCTTTTACGTACTTGAAAACTGTTATCATGTCCCCTCTCAGTCGTCTCTTCTCCAGACTAAACAAACCCAAGTTTTTCAATCTTCCCTCATGGGTCATGTTTTCTACACATTTAATCATTTTTGTTGCTCTTCTCTGGACTTTCTCCAATTTATCCACATCTTTCCTGAAATGTGGCGCCCAGAACGGGACACAATACTCCGGTTGAGGTCTAATCAGCCCGGAGTAGAGTGGAAGAATAACTTCTCGTGTCTTGCTCACAACACTCCTGCTAATACAGCCCAGAATGAGGTTTGCTTTTTTTGCAATAGTGTTATACTGTTGGCTCATATTTAGCTTGTGATCCACTATGACCCCCAGATCCCTTTCCACAATACTCCTTCCTAGGCAGTCATTTCCCATTCTGTGTGTGTGCAACCGATTGTTCCTTCCTAAGTGGAGTACTTTGCATTTGTCCTTATTGAATTTCATCCTATTTACTTCAGACCATTTCTCCAGTTTGTCCAGATCATTTTGAATTTTAATCCTATCCTCCAAAGCACTTGCAACCCCTCCCAGCTGGGTATCGTCTGCAAACTTTATAAGTGTACTCTTTATGCCATTATTTAAAGCACTAATGAAGATATTGAACAGAACCAGACCCAGAACTGATCCCCGTGGGACCCCACTCGATAAGCCCTTCCAGCATGACTGTGAACCACTGGTAACTACTCTCTGGGAACGGTTTTCCAACCAATTCTGTGCCCACCTTATAGCAGCTCCATCTAGGTTGTTTTTCCCTAGTTTGTTTATGAGAAGGTCATGCGAGACAGTATCAAAAGCTTTACTAAAGTCAAGATATACCACGTCTACCGCTTCCCCACATCCACAAGGCTTGTTACCCTGTCAAAGAAAGCTCTCGGGTTGGTTTGACACGATTTGTTCTTGACAAATCCATGCTGACTGTTACTTATCACCTTATTATCTATTAGGTGTGTACAAATTATTGCTTAATTATTTGCTCCATTATCTTTCCAGGTATAGAAGTAAAGCTGCATGGTCTGTCATTCCCTGGGTTGTCCTTATTTCCCTTTTTTAAGACGGGCACTAGATTTGCCCCTTTTCAGTCCTCTGGAATTTCTCCCGTCTTCCATGACTTCTCAAAGGGAATTGCCAATGGCTCAGATATCTCCTCAGTCAGCTCCTTGAGTATTCTAGGATGTATTTCATCAGGCCCTGGTGACTTGAAGACATTGAACTTTAAGTAATTTTTAACGTGTTCTTTCCCTATTTTAGCCTCTGATGCTACCTCATTTTCACTGGCATTCACCGTGTTAGATGTCCAACCGATACTAACCTTTGTGGTGAAAACTGAAACAAGTCATTTCCACATTTTCTGTTATCGTTTTTCCCTCTCACTGCGTAACGGGCCTGTCCTGTCCTTGGTCTTCCTCTTGCGGGATCCCAGTTGACAGCAGGGGCTAATACTGAAACACAATCCTTGAAATGACTAAACTTAGCCTCCAAGAGGAGGACTGAAGGAATTGGTTACACACCATCACCATCTACTGGAGACTGACAGAAGCAGCAAAGAAGCTGAAGGAGCTAAAACCAGAGCAGTCGCTTGGCATGTGTCCAGTGAGGCCCAGCGGTTGGCCCCCACTCCAAGGAGCCCTGAAACTAGGGTGTATAAACAGGGCACCGGGGCTACAGAGAGCTGACTGCACCCAGGAGCAGGAGCTCCCGGGTCATACGTGGCCCAGCCATCTGGCCAGGACTCTCCCCCAGCCCAGGGTTAACAGGAGAAGAAGAAGGGGTGAGATTTCATTCCAAAGTTTGTATTTCCCCTGCTGGTCTTTAACATCAATGGCTGTGGGTTCTCTTGGTGAGTCTTTGCTTTTGAGAGAGACCTCACGTAACCGTATTTCAGATTTTAACTGCTTTATAAGTCCAAGAAAATTGAGCTAAGATTGCTTGGAAAGAATTGTTTGAAGCATTTGCTTTTAATATTCTAACTGTGTCCCTTTCGGACCAGTCTGGTGAAAGAGACGTAACCAACCTCTTCCAAGTGCCTTACAGTCAAGTGCACTCTGGGAGGTGGGACCAACGTGTGAGGTACTAAAGAATTCAGAACTGATGAGCATAAGTAAGCGTAAGAAGAAATCTTGGTGGTTTGCGCTGTTCCTTGGTACAGCTGCTGATCCTCAGCCCCAGGCTCCGATAATTGCTTGCAGAGCTGGATTATGCACGTAGCGCACACAACTGGCCGTGTCTCCCTTTGAGTGGGGAACTGCTGATTGCATGGTAACATGGGGCTGGGGGAATTTATAAATTGTAGGTTAGTTAAGAATACGTGAGTGTCCTGACATGGGAAATACTGCTCATGTTAAAAGCTGCCCTGAAAAGATCCCAGTGGAAAGGGTGCAGATCAGGACAAGTAAAGAACGTGTCAGATCTTCTGACTCATCTGAATGAATTCAAATCAGCGGGGCCAGATGCTATTCACCTCAGGGTACTGAATGAATTAGCTGAAGAACTCTCAGAGCCCCTGGCAACAATATTTAGAAGCTCATGGATGACCGGAGAGGTCCCGGAAGCCTGGAGAAGGGCTAACGTAGGGCCCATCTTTAAAAAAGGAGAAAAGGAGGAGCCAGGGACCTATCGACAAGTCAGCGTCACCTTGATACCTGAGAGACTACTAGAACCATGTATAAAACCTTCACTTTGCGCATACCGGGAGGGGTGATCACTAGCAGCCAGCCTGGATTTACCAAGAACAAATCATGCCAAACCAGCTTGATTTCCTTCTTTGAGAGGGTAACTGGTTTGGTGGCTGGGGGGAATGCAGTGGACATAGTATACCTAGAGTCTTCAGCAAGGCTTTTGACCCAGTCCCAGGTGACATTCTGATAGCGAAGCTGGAGAAATGCAGGCTCGACAGAACTGCTATTAAATGGATACACAATTGGTTAAGCAACCACAAGCAGAGTCGCTATTGATGGGATGGTGTCAGACTGGAGGGAGGACTCGAGTGGGGTTCCACAGGGTTGTTTAACCCAGGGTCCAGGGTTGTTTAACGTAGAACCACAGAATCGTAGAACTGGAAGGGCCCTCGAGGGGTCTCTAGTCTGGTCCCCTGCCTCATGGCAGGACTCAGTATTGTCTAGACCATCCCTGACAGGCAGAGGCGCCGACTTTCTGATTTCCCCAGGGGTGCGCGACCCCCCACTCCACCCCAGGTCCCACCTCCATTCCACCCCTTCCCCCAAGGCCCCATCCCACCCCACCAGCTGGCCCCAGCTGCTAGCCTCCCTGTCCCAGCCCCAGGCTGCCCTGGCTGGCCCCCCCAGCACCCCCAGCCCTGGAGCGACAGGCAGCCCCAGCACTGGATCCAGGCAGTGGGCCTGCCCCAGCCCCAGCCCTAGCCCCCTTCAGGGAACAGGAGGAGCCTGGGCTGGGGCCATGGGGCAAGAGCAGGAAGACAGAGGGGGCCTTGGGCGGACCTTGGGCAGGGCCATGCATGGCTGTTTGAGGAGGCTCAGCCGCCCCTGGCCTGTGGTACCCGCCGCCCAGGCTTCTGCCTCAGATTCCTGAGATCTACAACCAACAGTTCCTTTTCTGTGCCCCCCGTGCTCCCTCCCCGCACCCCACTCACAGGGGTTGTCCTGGGTCAGTGAGGACCCAGGGTTCAGAGGCGCAGCTGTGTGAGTTCCCCTCCCACCCGGGGGAGAAGGCATCTGGCTTGCTCCGGCCTCTGAGCACTTGCCCTGTCTGGCTGCCTGAAGTCTCTCCCACCCCTCACCCCACAGGGAGCTGTCAGGGGAGAACTCCTTCAGACCCTGTTTACACACGTCTACCGCTCCCCGCCCCTCTCTACAGGGCTTGTTACCCTGTCAAAGAAAGCGATCAGGTATAGGCGGGGGGTGAACCACTGGCTCAGTGAGACTAGACCCCCCAGCCCTGCCCCTTCTACTTGAGCCCCCCCCCCCCGGTGGCTGCTGGCCCCTACCCCAGGCTAGCACCCCCAGCCCCAGAGCACCGGCGGCGTGGCCACAGTGCCAGCCCCAGCTGGGGCCATGTGTCACGGTGTGGGGGAGTCCAGGCCCTGCACCCCTCTTCCTGGGATCCACTGAGACTCTCAGCCAGCCAGTAAAACAGAAGGTTTATTGGACAACAGGAACACAGTCCAAAACAGAGCTTGTGGGTACAACCAGGACCCCTCAGTCAAGTCCTTCTGGGGGAGCAGGGACCTTAGACCCCAGCCCTGGGGTTCCCTGCGTTCCACCACCCAGCCCCAAACTGAAACCAACCCCCCCCAGCAGGCCCCCTCATGCAGCCTCTGTCCACATTCCCAGGCAGAGGTGTTACCTCCCCCTCCCCCTCCCCCTCCTGGCTCAGGTGACAGGCTCTCAGGTCTCCCATCCCCAGGGCCCATTCCCAGGTCAACACTCCCCCCTCCCTGCTGCATCACATCCTCACACCATGGCACAGGGGAAGAGCTGCCCACAGAGTGGGAAATAGGAGGGGGACAAGGGGGTGGAGCGTGGGTGGGGCCATACCTGGCTGTTTGAGGAAGCTCAACCTCCCCCAGCCTATGATACCCGCCATCCCTGCAATTAGGTTGGTTTGACACGATTTGTTCTTGACAAATGCACTCTGTTACTTATCATCTCATTATCTTCTACTTATCTCCAAATTGATTGCTTAATTATTCGCTGCATTATCTTTCCAGGTACAGAAGTTAAGCTACCTGGTCTGTAATTCCCCGGGTTGTCCTTATTTCGCCTTTTAGAGATGAAGGACTTGTGGCACCTTAGAGACTAACCAATTTATTTGAGCACGAGCTTTCGTGAGCTACAGCTCACTTCATCGGATGCATACTGTGGAAAGTGTAGAAGATCTTATTATATACACACAAAGCATGAAAAAATACCTCCTCCCACCCCACTCTCCTGCTGGTAATAGTGATCACTTTAGATAAGCTATTACCAGCAGGACAGTCGGGTGGGAGGAGGTATTGTTTCATGATCTCTGTGTGTATATAATGTCTGCTGCAGTTTCCACAGTATGCATCCGATGAAGTGAGCTGTAGCTTACGAAAGCTCATGATCAAATAAATTGGTTAGTCTCTAAGGTGCCACAAGTCCTCCTTTTCTTTTTGCGAATACAGACTAACACAGCTGTTACTCTGAAACCTTTTATAGATGGGCACTAAATTTACCCTTTTCCAGTCTTCTGGAATCTCTCCCGTCTCCCAGGTCTTCTCAAAGATAATTGCTAATTGGTCCGATACCTCCCCAGTCAGCTCCTGGAGTATTTGAGGACGCATTTCATCAGGCCCTGGTGATTTCAAGACATCTAATTTGTCTAAATAATTTTTGACTTGTTCTTTCCCTATTTTAGACTCTGATCCTACCTCATTTTCACTGGCATTCACTCCGTTAAACATCAAGCCGCCACCAACCTTCTTGGTGAAAACCGAAACAAAGAAGACATTAAGCACCTCTGCCATTTCCACATCTTCTGTTATTGTTTTTTTCCCCTCACTGAGTAATGGACCTGCCCTGTCCTTGGCCTTCCTCTTGCTTCTAGTGTATTTGTAGAATGTTTTTGTGTCTCTCGCTAGTTTAATCTCATTTTGTGCCTTGGGACTGGCGGAGCTCTCACTCCCCACTGCAGCCCCAGCGTCCTGGTAGGGACAGAGCTTCTCCAGTCCTGGGGCCATAGTGGGTGGGGGGAAAGGAGCCAGGTGGGGAGAATGGGACACTACAGGTCGGCACACGTCAGCGGCTCGGTTTTCCTGCCAGCACCTTGCCCCCCAGGGCAGGGAACCAACAAGCCGGTGATGCCGTCACCCATGGTGGCAGCAGCCGCCACCTGGGCTGGGTGTCACCCCTGCCTCTCCCCCCGCCCAGGGTACCCGACGCATCCCCAGCCTGGCCTGGCGTCGCACTCCTGCCGGCCCAGAGTGTGGGGGCAGCTGCCGCTGTTGGAGCAGGTCTGCGTTCAGTGCAGGGGGTGGAAGCTGCTCCCAGGCCTCGGTGCAGGTCCGTGGCCCGGCCCACCCCAGGGCAGGCTGGCATTCACCCTAGCGGGTGGGCAGGCGTTCTCCGCCTGAGAGCCTGGGACTCCAGCTCTCAGCCTCTGCCCCTCACCCACAGCTGCCCAGTCCTGGCACAGCAACTTGTCCCCACGGTGCCCCCTCGGATCACGGGAACAGCCAGAGGGTATCAGAGCCAGAGTCCACCCAGCCCAGTGCCCCACCCAGCTGGGGGGGGGTGAGAGCCCCCAGGCATGGGATCCGCGCCCCAGGGACCCCTCATGCCCCTCGCAGGTAGGGGCCGCCGCGAGCCCTGGAGCGGTGGTGCTGCGTTGGGGACTGGAAGTGCCCGGTAAGCTGGTTGCAGCTATTGCAGCCAGCCCTCGGCAGCAGGGAAGGGCAGTAACTGCACTGTGGAGCCGGGTCCACAAGAAGACATTGGGGCAGCGCTGAAGAAAGCTCCAGCTGGGGCACAAACCACACGACCAAGAGGACGCGGGAGGATGCGGTGAGCTGTCCTCCCCAGCGCATGCAAGATCGCGGTTGCCTCTGGATACAGATGGAAAACCACACAGGAAACCCAAGTTACATCATCAACTGGTCTTACCCGACCAGTAGAAAAGGCAGGCGCGGGGGGTGTGACGAAGTGGGACTGTTCTTAATGTTTCCTCTGAATAGTGTGGGGGTGCCTCAGTTTCCCCTATGCAGTTCTTAAGTATCTAGGTGGTGGGATAAGGGTGTGTGATCGTTGCAGAGCCATAGAGGGCAGGTGTGTGCAGGGGTCTGGACACAGAGAATGGCCGACACCCTATTTCCTGGCAACTGATGGCCTGGGCCCTTCCCCTCTGCAAGGTGAGTGCTAAAGGGTTGGAGAACAAAGGAATCAGGTGCCCTCCTGGCCCAGGAAAGGAACAAAGCCCAGAGGAGGAGGAGCTGGAGGGAGTTTCAGTTTGGGGCTGGCCGGGACATGGAGTGAAGGGCAGACGTGGTTGTCTGGCTCACTGCCCCCCAAAATGGACTCGGCTGAGGGGTCCTGTTCTCTGCATGTACAAGCTCTGTTTTAGACCATGTTCCTGTCGTCTAATAAACCTCTGTTTTACTGGCTGGCTGAGAGTCACGTCTGACTGCGGAGTTGGGGGGCAGGACCCTCTGGCTTCCCCAGGACCCCGCCTGGGCGGACTCGCTGTGGGAAGCGTACGGAGGGGCAGAGGAGGCTGAATGCTCCGAGGTCAGACCCAGGAAGGTGGAAGCTGTGTGAGCTGTGTGTCCTGCAGACAGGCTGCTCCCAGAGAGGAGACTCCCCAGAGTCCTGACTGGCTTCATGGGGAGCAGTTCCAGAGCATTGCCCGGGGACTCCGGGACAGACCGTCTGGCTTAGGGTTCCCGTCCCGTCCCGGCAAGGACTAGGGGTGGGGGTGGGCATGCGCTGACAGGGCCGGGCAGCGTTTCGGCTCTATACACGCATAACACAACCCCGGGTTGGGAACTGGCCCAGCCTAGGCATGGGGCCGCAACACTGGCCCTGCGCAGACCTCGCCCCCACCACGGGCAAACAGCCCCTTGCGGCAAGGCGGAGAGCAAAGGAACCAACCCCCCCAATCCCGCGAGCCTCGGGGGCCAGGAGAACACACCGCAGCCCTGTGGCTTCAGACAGGGGTGAGGCACCCAGACGCTGCGGGAGCAGAGCCTGGACAGACGGGCAGCCACAGGCCGCGCATCACACGCCCCCCCCATTCCCCCCCTGCCAGGCATCACACGCCCACCCATTCCCCCCCCCGGCCCGTGCATCACACGCCCCCCCCTCCCCTGCCGGATACCACACATTCCCCCCCCATTCTCCCCCAGGCCCGCGCATCACACGCTCCCCCGCTGGGCATCGCACAGTCCCTCCCCTCCCCGGCCTGGGCATCACATGCTCCCCCTCCCCTCACTCCTCTGCCCTGGGCATCGGGTGCTCCCCTCCCCCAGCGCAGCCCCTTCCTGTGGGGCAGGAGGCCGACCCCCCTGCCCGGCGTGAGCCGCAGACAGCCGGGGGACGGGCACCGGGACAGACGGGGCGAGTGATCACATGGGCCCTCTCACAGGGCTTTAATTGGGGAGCGGGTTTGCCCAGCAGGGCTGGTGCCACGTCCACTGCTCCCACCACTCCAGCTTCAGCTCAGCCCGGGGGCCAGCCCATCTGACGCCCGCCCAGTACGTGCAAGTGCAGGTGGTAGACGGACTGAGCCCCCTGCTTCCCGTCGTTGATCACTGAAAGGCAGAGAAACGGGGTGAGCGAGCTAGGCCCCTGCAAGGGGATCAAGTGGGGTGGGGCTGGCCCCCTGTGGGCGGGGCGTGAGGGGTGGCATGAGGGCCGGGTGAGGGGGGCGGGGCCGGCCCCTATGGGTGGGGCGGGGCCAGGTGAGGGGGGCGGGGCCGGCCCCTATGGGCGGGGCGGGACAGGGTGAGGGGGGCGGGGCCGGCCCCTATGGGCGGGGCGGGGCAGGGTGAGGGGGGCGGGGCCGGCCCCTATGGGCGGGGTGGGGCAGGGTGAGGGGGGCGGGGCCGGGTGAGGGGGGCGGGGCCGGGTGAGGGGGGCGGGGCAGGGCATGTGGGGTGGCACGAGAGGGCGGGGCCAGCCCCCTGCGGGCGTGGCGAGAGGGTGGGGTGGGGCCAGCCCCCACCCAGAGCAGGGATGCCAGGGCAGCGGTGGCGGGTACAAAACGTGCTGAGGCCACGGGGAGGCGCGTGCAGGGCCCCACTCCAAGGGCGCGATGGGGAGACGACGCTCCAGGGCAGCGACGCAGGGAAGTGCTGGGGGGCACCAGTGGCTCACACACGTCTGGGGCAGGGTCACAGCTGGGCTGGCAGCGGGCAACGCTGGTGAGCGCCAGGGAAAACCACCAAGGACAGGGCAGGCAGCCGGGCGCTCCCCAGCACGGGGGGTCCCGGCAACTCACCCACTCGGTAGCCATCCTCCAGCCCCTCCACCTTCGCCGTCTGACTGGCCACCACCAGCAGGTGCCCCAGGAGCTGGGCGCGAGCAGAGGGGCAGGTTCAGGGGAGAAGTGGGACCCAGGGCGGGGGCAGCACATACAGCACCCCCAGAACCCCTCCCCGGGGACCTAGAGCACTGCACCCCTGAACATCCCCCAGGTGACCCAGAGGGCCCACCTTCACACCCAGCCCCGGGGGACCCCAGGGCCTCACTGACAGCCAGGCAGGGGGCAGCTGGGCTCTTGATGGAGGGCAACCCGCCAAGGTCAGAGCCAGTCCATACCAGGGCTGGAGCCAACACCCCCCTGCCCCGTGGTTCTGGTGCCAGCACCCCCTCCAGCCAGCACATGGAGCTGACCCACCCCCTTCCCGTGCCCAGCCCCTCTGCTCCCCATGACCCTCGCTGTTCCCTGGGCCGCTCTCCCCACCCCACCCCAGCCCAGAGCAGGGGCAGAGGCACCCCGGGGAAGGGGCCCTGTCCAGTCGCTCTGCTCACCTCTGTGTCCCCCGCTGCCGCATGGCTCAGCCTCGGGATGGGGCGCTTGGGGATCACCAGGAAATGCACGGGGGCCTGCGGGGCCACATCCCGGAAGGCGAGGCACTGCGGGGAGAGCACCATGAGCGCTGCTGCCAGGGGGCACCCACCGCGGGGCAGGCACCAGCTCAGCCAGGGCTGGGACTGCGGGGTCACTGGCCCCTCCCCTGCCCCCCACGGGGCAACTGACACATTCCCTGCAGGGTCATAGCCCTCCCCCCAAGGCCTCCAGGGGTCACGTCACCCCCAGCCGTGCTCCGCACCCCACTGGGTTGGGGACCGTGCCAAGTGCTCTGTGAAGCTAAACCCAGGACTGCAGGGACGTGACGGGGCTGGGCCAGGGAGCTCTGGGAGGGGGTGCACACGGGCGAGCTCTGGGGGGCTCTGGGAAACGGGGGGCACCCCATCTCTCAGGGGCACTCACCCCTCAGCCGTCACCCAGCCCAGCCAGGCTGACTTCCCTGCCCCGGGCAGCCTGTTCCCAGCAGAGGGGAGGGCCCAGTTGGAGTCCCCCTGCCCTAGCCAGGGCCAAGGTGTGAAGAGGCTGGCGGAGGCCGCTCCAGGAGCAGGGCAAGGCTCAGAGCCCCCCGTGCCCCACATGGCAGAGACCTGGGTTTGCCCCTGCTTCACCCCTTCCTGGCCCAAAGGCTCTGAGGGAGCCGAGCTCCCAGCCCCACGCAGGTGGCTCCCAGCCCCAGCATCCTCCCCTCAGCCCCACCCACCATGCTGGGAGCCAAGCGGGCAAGCCCTCGGCAGTGCGTGCCCAGGGCAGGGAGCAGCGTGGCCCCCAGCTCAGGCCCAGCCCCACGGCAGCTGGGGGCAGCTGCCAGCACTCGATCTAGGAGCCTGGGGGGGATGGGGAGAGATGGCAGGACAGAGACCCATCCCTCCGACTCCCGCATGGAGCAAGGTGGGGGAACAACCCTGGGGGGAGCCTGGCAAGCTAGGGACAATGGCCCTATCTCCCCCTGACCCCCACAACCACAGCGGGCTCAGCAGGGGGCAGGCCAACAAGCCTTGTTCTGGGGAGGGGAGAGAGCACCCGGCTCCAGGGCAGGTCAGGACGTTCCCAGCAGAGATGCAGGAAGCTGGAGTGGGGCTGCGGGGAACCCCCCACGAGGGACCCGCATCCCCCCGAACGAGGCGGAGGGCGTCACCTTGTCGTCTTCGTAGAGGATGTCGGCCCGGAGGGTGCGGTCGATGATCTTGCTGAAGATGGTCGGGGGCCGCTGGCCTGGCTCCTTTCTGGCCTCAGCTGCCCGCTGAGCCTTCTGCACCTCCCCGTCCTGCCCCCCGGCGGCCACGTAGCATCTCTGGGGCAGAGGGGCATCAGCTCAGGGGCCTGGGCACTGCTGGGTGTACCCCCTGCTCTGCACACCCCGGGAATGGCACAGCCCCACAGACACAGCTGTGGAGGGCCCAGTCCCTCGCCTCCCACCCGGCTCTCCAGCCTCTCGTGCACGGGCCACCCCGCGGCGAGCGAGACGGGGCTGCGGGCAGCAGCACAGCCCCCAGGATCCCGCCCCGTCGGCGCCCCCAGGGGCTGCTCCGCACTGAGCTGTGCCCGGGGTGGGAGCACGGCGGGGCCCTGCTTGGTGAGCGGCACGTAGCCGAGGGCACGTCCTGCACGTCGGAGGGCTCGGAGCTGCAGGCTCTGCTGGGCCGGAGCTGGGAGACGCGAGCAGCAGCCCCACAGCGCGACCCAGCCCGGGGGGAGCGGACCCTGGCAGGAGCTCGGGGAGCGGGCCCAGGCCTGGGCCATCGCTGGGGGCTGAGCCCGGCCCGCCCGAGCCAAGAGCTCGTGCACCCAGCGAGCTGCTGCCCCACCACGCAGCCGGAGAACCCCCTTCCCTCGCCGCGGGGAGCGTCCACCCGGCAGCACCGAGCCCAGCTGGAGCCCTGCCCTGCCCCGGGAGCCGCGGGTTCGGGGGGCGCCTTGGCCGGCTTGGTGCTCCGCGGTGACCACACAGTGCAGGGCTGCGGGCCCGAGGCCATCGCCCCAGGCACCGGGCTCCCAGCCCCCCATCCACCCCACAGCCGGGACAGGACCCAGGAGTCCCGGCTCCCAGCCCCACCCCCATCCACCCCACAGCCGGGACAGGACCCAGGAGTCCCAGCCCGCCCCATACACCCCCCCAGCAGGGACAGGACCCAGGAGTCCCAGCTCCCAGCCCCACCCCCATCCACCCCACAGCCGGGACAGGACCCAGGAGTCCCAGCCCGCCCCATCCACCCCCTCAGCGGGGACAGGACCCAGGAGTCCCGGCTCCCAGCCCCACCCCCATCCACCCCACAGCCGGGACAGGACCCAGGAGTCCCGGCTCCCAGCCCCACCCCCATCCACCCCACAGCCGGGACAGGACCCAGGAGTCCCAGCTCCCAGCCCCACCCCCATCCACCCCACAGCCGGGACAGGACCCAGGAGTCCCAGCCCGCCCCATCCACCCCCCCAGCAGGGACAGGACCCAGGAGTCCCGGCTCCCAGCCCCACCCCCATCCACCCCACAGCCGGGACAGGACCCAGGAGTCCCGGCTCCCAGCCCCACCCCCATCCACCCCACAGCCAGGACAGGACCCAGGAGTCCCGGCTCCCAGCCCCACCCCCATCCACCCCACAGCCGGGACAGGACCCAGGAGTCCCAGCCCGCCCCATACACCCCCCCAGCAGGGACAGGACCCAGGAGTCCCGGCTCCCAACCCCCATCCACCCCACAGCCGGGACAGGACCCAGGAGTCCCGGCTCCCAGCCCCACCCCCATCCACCCCACAGCCGGGACAGGACCCAGGAGTCCCGGCTCCCAGCCCCACCCCCATCCACCCCACAGCCGGGACAGGACCCAGGAGTCCCAGCCCCACCCCCATCCACCCCACAGCCGGGACAGGACCCAGGAGTCCCAGCCCGCCCCATACACCCCCCCAGCGGCGACAGGACCCAGGAGTCCCGGCTCCCAGCCCCCCAACCACCCCACAGCCGGGACAGGACCCAGGAGTCCCGGCTCCCAGCCCCACCCCCATCCACCCCACAGCCAGGACAGGACCCAGGAGTCCCGGCTCCCAGCCCCACCCCCATCCACCCCACAGCCGGGACAGGACCCAGGAGTCCCAGCCCGCCCCATACACCCCCCCAGTGGGGGACAGGACCCAGGAGTCCCGGCTCCCAGCCCCCCAGCCCCCCCCACAGCCGGGACAGGACCCAGGAGTCCCAGCTCCCAGCCCCACCCCCATCCACCCCACAGCCGGGACAGGACCCAGGAGTCCCAGCCCGCCCCATACACACCCCCAGCGGGGACAGGACCCAGGAGTCCCGGCTCCCAGCCCCACCCCCATCCACCCCACAGCTGGGACAGGACCCAGGAGTCCCAGCCCGCCCCATACACCCCCCCCAGTGGGGACAGGACCCAGGAGTCCCGGCTCCCAGCCCCACCCCCATCCACCCCACAGCCGGGACAGGACCCAGGAGTCCGGGTCCCGCCCCTTCCGCACATGGGCCAAGCCCCGCGAGCCGGGGGGCGGGGCCGGACTCCTGGGTCCCCGGCGGTACCTGTCCCCAGCGGGCCCCCGGCCCCCAGCCGGCGGCCAAGCCCCGGGCCCCGCGCAGCGCCGCGGCCGCCATGCTGAGCCCGCTCCGCGCCGCCCATTGGCCCGGCCGGCCGCGGGGGCGGGGCTCACTCCCCATTGGCCGCCGGCTCTGCCACTCCCCGGCCCCTGGAGGGCCCGTGTCCCGCCCTCCGGACCCGGCGAAGGGGGCGGGGGTGGGGGGGGCTCAGTTTCCCGGCTGGTGCCAGTGACGGGTCCCTCCCTCACATAAAGGCACGCGGGACGTGCGCGTGTGCAAGGTGCACGGATGCACGTTCCTGTGTGCACACGCGCTGGTGCCCGGCTGTTGGTGCGCACGCACGCGCTGGTGCAGGGCTGTCGTGCGCGCACACGCGCTGGTGCCGGGCTGTTGGTGCGCGCGCGCTGGTGCCGGGCTGTTGGTGCGCACGCACGCGCTGGTGCCCGGCTGTTGGTGCGCACGCACGCGCTGGTGCCCGGCTGTTGGTGCGCACGCACGCGCTGGTGCCCGGCTGTTGGTGCGCACGCACGCGCTGGTGCCGGGCTGTTGGTGCGCACGCGAGGGTGCCGGGCTGTTGGTGCGCGCACACGCGCTGGTGCCGGGCTGTTGGTGCGCACGCACGCGCTGGTGCCGGGCTGTTGGTGCGCACGCGCTGGTGCCCGGCTGTTGGTGCGCACGCACGCGCCGGTGCCCGGCTGTTGGTGCGCACGCACGCGCTGGTGCAGGGATGTCGTGCGCACGCGCTGGTGCAGGGCTGTCGTGCGCGCACACGCGCTGGTGCCCGGCTGTTGGTGCGCACGCGCTGGTGCCGGGCTGTTGGTGCGCGCGCGCTGGTGCCGGGCTGTTGGTGCGCGCGCGCTGGTGCCGGGCTGTTGGTGCGCGCACACACGCTGGTGCCCGGCTGTTGGTGCGCGCACACGCGCTGGTGCCGGGCTGTTGGTGCGCACGCGCTGGTGCCGGGCTGTTGGTGCGCACGCGAGGGTGCCGGGCTGTTGGTGCGCGCACACGCGCTGGTGCCGGGCTGTTGGTGCGCACGCACGCGCTGGTGCAGGGCTGTCGTGCGCACGCGCTGGTGCAGGGCTGTCGTGCGCGCACACGCGCTGGTGCCGGGCTGTTGGTGCGCGCACACGCGCTGGTGCCGGGCTGTTGGTGCGCGCACACGCGCTGGTGCCGGGCTGTTGGTGCGCACGCGCTGGTGCCGGGCTGTTGGTGCGCGCACACGCGCTGGTGCCCGGCTGTTGGTGCGCACGCGCTGGTGCCAGGCTGTTGGTGCACACACACGCGCTGGTGCCGGGCTGTTGGTGCGCGCACACGCGCTGGTGCCCGGCTGTTGGTGCGCACAGCGCTGGTGCCGGGCTGTTGGTGCACGCACACGCGCTGGTGCCGGGCTGTTGGTGCGCGCACACGCGCTGGTGCCCGGCTGTTGGTGCGCGCACACGCGCTGGTGCCCGGCTGTTGGTGCGCGCACACGCGCTGGTGCCCGGCTGTTGGTGCGCGCACACGCGCTGGTGCCGGGCTGTTGGTGCGCGCACACGCGCTGGTGCCCGGCTGTTGGTGCGCGCACACGCGCTGGTGCCCGGCTGTTGGTGCGCGCACACGCGCTGGTGCCCGGCTGTTGGTGCGCGCACACGCGCTGGTGCCCGGCTGTTGGTGCGCGCACACGCGCTGGTGCCCGGCTGTTGGTGCGCGCGCGCTGGTGCCGGGCTGTTGGTGCGCGCACACGCGCTGGTGCCCGGCTGTTGGTGCGCACGCGCTGGTGCCGGGCTGTTGGTGCGCACACACCCGCTGGTGCCCGGCTGTCGTGCGCACGCGCTGGTGCCCGGCTGTTGGTGCGCACGCGAGGGTGCAGGGCTGTCGTGCGCACGCGCTGGTGCCCGGCTGTTGGTGCGCACACACGCGCTGGTGCCCGGCTGTTGGTGCGCACGCACGCGCTGGTGCCCGGCTGTCGTGCGCACGCACGCGCTGGTGCCCGGCTGTTGGTGCGCACGCAAGGGTGCAGGGCTGTCGTGCGCACGCGCTGGTGCCCGGCTGTTGGTGCGCACGCGCTGGTGCCCGGCTGTTGGTGCGCACACACGCGCTGGTGCCGGGCTGTTGGTGCGCACACACGCGCTGGTGCCGGGCTGTTGGTGCGCACACACGCGCTGGTGCCCGGCTGTTGGTGCGCAAGCACACGCTGGTGCCCGGCTGTTGGTGCGCACGCACGCGCTGGTGCCCGGCTGTTGGTGCGCACGCACGCGCTGGTGCCCGGCTGTTGGTGCGCGCGCGCTGGTGCCGGGCTGTTGGTGCGCACACACGCGCTGGTGCCCGGCTGTTGGTGCGCACGCGAGGGTGCAGGGCTGTCGTGCGCACGCGCTGGTGCCCGGCTGTTGGTGCGCACACATGCGCTGGTGCCGGGCTGTTGGTGCGCACGCGCTGGTGCCCGGCTGTCGTGCGCACGTGAGGGTGCAGGGCTGTCGTGCGCACGCGCTGGTGCCCGGCTGTTGGTGCGCGCGCGCTGGTGCCGGGCTGTTGGTGCGCACACACGCGCTGGTGCCGGGCTGTTGGTGCGCACGCGCTGGTGCCGGGCTGTTGGTGCGCGCGCGCTGGTGCCCGGCTGTTGGTGCGCACACGCGCGCTGGTGCCCGGCTGTTGGTGCGCACACGCGCGCTGGTGCCCGGCTGTTGGTGCGCACGCGCGCGCTGGTGCCGGGCTGTTGGTGCGCACGCACGCGCTGGTGCCCGGCTGTTGGTGCGCGCGCGAGGGTGCAGGGCTGTCGTGCGCGCGCGCTGGTGCCCGGCTGTTGGTGCGCACGCGCTGGTGCCCGGCTGTTGGTGCGCACGCGCTGGTGCCCGGCTGTTGGTGCGCACACGAGGGTGCAGGGCTGTCGTGCGCACGCGCTGGTGCCCGGCTGTTGGTGCGCACACACGCGCTGGTGCCGGGCTGTTGGTGCGCACGCGCTGGTGCCCGGCTGTTGGTGCGCACGCGAGGGTGCAGGGCTGTCGTGCGCACGCGCTGGTGCCCGGCTGTTGGTGCGCACACACGCGCTGGTGCCCGGCTGTGGTGCGCACGCGCTGGTGCCCGGCTGTTGGTGCGCACGCGCGCGCTGGGGCCGGGCTGTTGGTGCGCACGCACGCGCTGGGGCCGGGCTGTTGGTGCGCACGCACGCGCTGGTGCCGGGCTGTTGGTGCGCACGCGCTGGTGCCCGGCTGTTGGTGCGCACGCACGCGCTGGTGCCGGGCTGTTGGTGCGCACGCACGCGCTGGTGCCCGGCTGTTCGTGCGCACGCGCTGGTGCCGGGCTGTTGGTGCGCGCGCGCGCGCTGGTGCCGGGCTGTTGGTGCGCGCGCGCGCGCGCTGGTGCCGGGCTGTTGGTGCGCGCACGCGCGCGCTGGTGCCGGGCTGTTGGTGCGCGCGCACGCGCTGGTGCCCGGCTGTTGGTGCGCACGCACGCGCTGGTGCCCGGCTGTTGGTGCGCGCGCGCTGGTGCCCGGCTGTTGGTGCGCGCGCGAGGGTGCAGGGCTGTCGTGCGCGAGCGCTGGTGCCCGGCTGTTGGTGCGCACGCAAGGGTTAGGGCTGTCGTGCGCACAGCGCTGGTGCCCGGCTGTTGGTGCGCACACACGCGCTGGTGCCCGGCTGTTGGTGCGCACACGCGCGCGCTGGTGCCCGGCTGTTGGTGCGCACGCGCGCGCTGGTGCCCGGCTGTTGGTGCGCACGCGCGCGCTGGTGCCCGGCTGTTGGTGCGCACACACGCGCTGGTGCCGGGCTGTTGGTGCGCACACATGCGCTGGTGCCGGGCTGTTGGTGCGCGCGCGCTGGTGCCCGGCTGTTGGTGCGCGCGCGAGGGTGCAGGGCTGTTGGTGCGCGCGCGAGGGTGCAGGGCTGTCGTGCGCGCGTGCTGGTGCCCGGCTGTTGGTGCGCACGCGCTGGTGCCCGGCTGTTGGTGCGCACGCGCTGGTGCCCGGCTGTTGGTGCGCACACGAGGGTGCAGGGCTGTCGTGCGCAAGCGCTGGTGCCCGGCTGTTGGTGCGCGCGCACGCGCTGGTGCCCGGCTGTTGGTGCGCACACACGCGCTGGTGCCCGGCTGTTGGTGCGCACGCACGCGCTGGTGCCCGGCTGTGGTGCGCACGCGCTGGTGCCCGGCTGTCGGTGCGCACACGAGGGTGCAGGGCTGTCGTGCGCACGCGCTGGTGCCCGGCTGTTGGTGCGCACACACGCGCTGGTGCCGGGCTGTTGGTGCGCACAGCGCTGGTGCCCGGCTGTCGTGCGCACGTGAGGGTGCAGGGCTGTCGTGCGCACGCGCTGGTGCCCGGCTGTTGGTGCGCACACACGCGCTGGTGCCCGGCTGTTGGTGCGCAAGCACGCGCTGGTGCCCGGCTGTTGGTGCGCACGCACGCGCTGGTGCCCGGCTGTTGGTGCGCGCGCGCTGGTGCCGGGCTGTTGGTGCGCACACACGCGCTGGTGCCCGGCTGTTGGTGCGCGCGCGCGCTGGTGCCCGGCTGTTGGTGCGCGCGCGCTGGTGCCCGGCTGTTGGTGCGCACACACGCGCTGGTGCCCGGCTGTTGGTGCGCACGCGAGGGTGCAGGGCTGTCGTGCGCACGCGCTGGTGCCCGGCTGTTGGTGCGCACACATGCGCTGGTGCCGGGCTGTTGGTGCGCACGCGCTGGTGCCCGGCTGTCGTGCGCACGTGAGGGTGCAGGGCTGTCGTGCGCACGCGCTGGTGCCCGGCTGTTGGTGCGCGCGCGCTGGTTCCGGGCTGTTGGTGCGCACGCGCTGGTGCCCGGCTGTTGGTGCGCGCGCGCTGGTGCCCGGCTGTTGGTGCGCGCGCGCTGGTACCGGGCTGTTGGTGCGCGCGCGCTGGTGCCCGGCTGTTGGTGCGCACGCGCTGGTACCGGGCTGTTGGTGCGCACGCGCTGGTACCGGGCTGTTGGTGCGCACGCACGCGCTGGTGCCCGGCTGTTGGTGCGCGCGCGCTGGTGCCCGGCTGTTGGTGCGCACGCACGCGCTGGTGCCCGGCTGTTGGTGCGCACGCACGCGCTGGTGCCCGGCTGTTGGTTTGCACGCGCGCGCTGGTGCCCGGCTGTTGGTGCGCACCGCGCGCGCTGGTGCCCGGCTGTTGGTGCGCACTGCGCGCGCTGGTGCCCGGCTGTTGGTGCGCGCACTGCGCTGGTGCAGGGCTGTTGGTGCGCACACGCTGGTGCCCGGCTGTTGGTGCGCACACGCGCTGGTGCAGGGCTGTTGGTGCGCACACGCTGGTGCCCGGCTGTTGGTGCGCACACGCTGGTGCAGGGCTGTCGTGCGCACGCACGCGCTGGTGCCCGGCTGTTGGTGCGCACGCACGCGCTGGTGCAGGGCTGTTGGTGCGCACGCACGCGCTGGTGCCCGGCTGTTGGTGCGCACACACGCGCTGGTGCCGGGCTGTTGGTGCGCACGCACGCGCTGGTGCAGGGCTGTTGGTGCGCACGCACGCACTGGTGCCCAGCTGTCGTGCGCACGCGAGGGTGCAGGGCTGTCGTGCGCACGCGCTGGTGCCCGGCTGTTGGTGCGCGCGCGCTGGTGCAGGGCTGTCGTGCGCGCACACGCGCTGGTGCCCGGCTGTTGGTGCGCACGCACGCGCTGGTGCAGGGCTGTTGGTGCGCACGCACGCGCTGGTGCCCGGCTGTTGGTGCGCACGCGCTGGTGCAGGGCTGTCGTGCGCACAGCGCTGGTGCCCGGCTGTTGGCGCGCACGCGCTGGTGCCCGGCTGTTGGTGCGCACACACATGCTGGTGCAGGGCTGTTGGTGCGCGCACGCGCTGGTGCCCAGCTGTTGGTGCGCACGCGCTGGTGCCCGGCTGTTGGTGCTCACGCGCTGGTGCCCGGCTGTTGGTGCGCACGCGCTGGTGCCCGGCTGTTGGTGCGCACGCGCTGGTGCCCGGCTGTTGGTGCGCACACACGCGCTGGTGCAGGGCTGTTGGTGCGCACACACGCGCTGGTGCAGGGCTGTTGGTGCGCGCACGCGCTGGTGCCCGGCTGTTGGTGCGCACACACGCGCTGGTGCAGGGCTGTTGGTGCGCGCACGCGCTGGTGCCCGGCTGTTGGTGCGCGCGCACGCGCTGGTGCCCGGCTGTTGGTGCGCACGCGCTGGTGCCCGGCTGTTGGTGCGCACGCGCTGGTGCCCGGCTGTTGGTGCGCACGCGCTGGTGCCCGGCTGTTGGTGCGCACACACGCGCTGGTGCAGGGCTGTTGGTGCGCGCACGCGCTGGTGCCCGGCTGTTGGTGCGCACACGCGCTGGTGCCCGGCTGTTGGTGCGCACACGCTGGTGCCGGGCTGTTGGTGCGCACACGCGCTGGTGCAGCAGCAGCTCACGCGAGGGGCCATTCCGTGTCTGACGGGTTTGGGGGCCGCGTTCACACTTCTCCCTGGGGCTGGGGCGCTGAGGGCGGCTCCCGGGGGTGGGCAGCGCCGTGCGCTGCAGCCCTTTGGTGCTGAGCTGCTGGGCAGGTGGCCCAGGGAGTGACTCACCCTGGTTTGTCGTGTCTCCACCCACGATCGTGCACCCCCGAGCCGGGGCGCGCCATGCGGCCCCGTGGTGCCGGGGCGGCTCAGGCGGGTGCTCTGGAGCTCACTGGCCAGCCCCGGGGGTTGGCAGCGATCACCCTGGCAGGGGTGAGGCCCAGAGCGGGGCGTGCAGGACGTGGGGGGCACCCAGGGGCGGCAGCGGATGCCGGCGGGGCAGTGTCTGGAGGCCCACGAGAGGCCTGCGGCGCCGTGGGAAGCCAGGGAGGGCCCAGCCCCGCTGGGGGGCCCGCTCCAGCTGATGGCGTTGCTGCTGAACATGGAGGGGGGCCGGGGCACGTGCACTGCCAGTAACTCCCCCACAGCGAACATCACCGCATTTCCTGAGCCCACCACAGCCGCTCCATGTGGGGGGCACATGGCCAGGCAGCTTCCACATGCAGGCCCTCGGTGCAGCCCACAGTGACAGCTCCCGTCTCCGGGTGCCAAGGAACAGCGGGGAAAGAGCCGGGAAATTAGCCACCAGCAGCTGCAGATAGCGACAGCCCAGCATCCAGACCCCGGGTACAGCAGCAGCGCGGGCATTGGCAGCCCATAACCCCACAGAAACCTCCCAAGAGTGAAAATAACCTCCCCCTTCAGCTCACTTCCACCCCACCGATCGTGCACTCCACCAGCCCCATGCCCCTAGCCTGTCTGCCAACAGGGCCGCTGCCGAGTGCCCCAGAGGAAAGGCACAGACCAGGGCAATTATCGAGCGATCCTCCCCTCATCCAGCCCCAGCTTCGGGCAGCCAGAGGCTTAGGGACACCCAGAGCACGGGGCTGCGTCCGGCCATCCCGGCTAAGAGCCATTGGGGCACCTGCCCTGCAGGGGCTTTTGTTCCTTTTTGAACCTGCTTCCACTGGAGTTCCCCACGCTGGCTGGGTTGTGGGAGGAAACACGTCCCTGTGTGTTTGAAACCTGCTGCCTGTTACTTTGCTGGGGTGACCCCTGGCCGTGTTAGGAGAAGGGGTAAAGGTCCCTTCCCTCGTCCCTGGCTCCACACCGCTCAGGCTTTGCTAGATCTCTCGTATCCCCGTAGTCGTCTCTGTGCACGCTTCTGCCGCCTTCCCTTGCCGCTGGGCGTTGGCTGAGGGCCCTGCAGCTTGGGGGGCTGTTGGCGGCCGTGAAGCACCCCAAGCTCCATCCAGAACTCCTGGGCCTCTGCTTTTCAGGGCTGGAGGGGTGGGGGGCAGGTCCTGCCCCACAGAGCTGTCACTCAGCAGGGCTTGCTCGCTACAGAGGGGGGGCGGTGGAAAGCTCAAGTATCTGCCCAGTGCACAAGGGGCCCCACAGGGTGGGACGGACCCAGGAAGAGCCCCCCCACCCCCTCCAGGACCAGCAGACAGGGGCCAGAGCCCATCTCTCTCTCTCTAGCATCTGTTAGAAAACCCTCAGCCCAGAGGCCCATGTAGCTCAGGCGGCCGTCTCTGACGGGGCCCAGGGCTCGCTGCTGCTCCCGCAGAATAAGGGACAGGAAAGCCCTCAAGGGGCAATACTGGAATATCCTGCCCCAAAGGGCCTTTCCCACAGCCACAGCTGCAGGGCTGCCCCATCACTGAGGCAGGGTGAATGTACGAGGGGCTATCCAGTGGCAATGAGTTCCGCAGGGCAAGTACATGCTGCATCTTTCTCAGAAGCAATCTCATTGCTGGTTTTCCTGTGTGCCCAGGGTCAGTTCCCCAGCCCCTGTGGAAAGGGCTGGGAGCCCCCACTGGTCTCGTGACCCTAGAGGTCTAGGGGGTGCAGCTCTCAGGACACAGGTGTTTGACCGCTGCCATGGGTGAGGTGTGTGCCAACGCCCCGCCCCAGCTACACCCACAGGCCTGGGCTCTCCGTGCCTGAGCAGCAGCATGACAGTCCCCGGCGCCCAGCGCTGCCCCCGGCGAGCCCTGTGGAGGCAGTGGGCCAGTCACACACTAGCTGGGCTCTGGCTCTCCCTGCCTCGCTCCCAGCCGCAGCGTGGGGCAGCCAGAGCAGGGACCCTGGAGTGGAACAACCCACGGCCCCAGTTCCCTGCCACCTCCAGCTTGGCCTCCCCCCCACCCCTGCGCATGGCAGCAGCAGGCAATGCCGGCGTTCCGCCCACCTTGCCTGGTGCCGGAGAAACCGCAGCAGCTGACAGCCCCCAGGCCCCATGCACCTGCCATGTGCTGGGGGTCAGGACTGCTCCAGAAAACCCCACAGACGGGCTCCATCCCCATGGCGCAGACAATGGCCAGGTGCTACCTTTCCCTGTTTATTGAGTTATCTGCACCGGCCAACAGCCCCAGGGCGCCAGGCCGTGGCTCGGCAGACACCGTCCCAGCACTCCCCGTCCCCTAAGACCTCCGGCCATCCAGACGACGCCCCCAGCACCTCCCCGCTGTGGGTCTCAGAAGCCCATGCGGGGCCGTTTGCGGCGGGGCTGCGACACGGTGGAGCGCTGGCTCTGGGAGGAGGGGCCCCAGTGCTGGCTGCCCAGGCTGGAGGCCTGGCTCGCAGGCAGCTCGGATAGCGGCTCCGGGGCGGGGCTCGGTGAAGAGGGCCAGGTAGTCCCGCAGGGTTTTCCTGCGCTCCTTGGGGATGCCCCGCGAGCTCAGGGTCTGGGACGAGAGCAGCTGGGAGGAGTCCTCCACGTCCTGGCTGCCCCAGGCCTCCTGGGTGCCCTGCCCGCTGCGCTGGGAGCTGCTGTCCAGTGGGGAGGCCGGCCAGAACTGCCCCGGGGCTGGGGGCAGGGCCCCCCGTCCCGCCCGTGGTGGGGAAAGGTCCTGGCGGCACACGGGGGCCGGGGGCTGCTGCTCCTCGCGGGCCTGGCCGGGGGGCTGGCTGCCGGCGGAGAAGTCACTGAGGTCGGACTGGTAGGTGACGGAGGAGGTGAAGCTGCCCGACAGGCTGCGGCGGCTCCGCGCTTGCTTCCAGCGCCGTCTCCGGTCCCGCAGCACGTGCAGCTTGTGGGCCCTGGTCATGCCCAGCTTCTCCTCCCACCACTCGCCCCAGCCGCCCCGCCCACGACGCCGTCAGCCGCTTGCTCAGGTCGTCGGGCCAGGCCCCGGGCTCCACGAGGTGCGGCATGGCCAGTGGGGCGGGGGGCGGCCCCAGGGCCCAGGGCGCCAGCAGCCCCGCTCCCGCATGGCCTGGCGCAGCAGCTGGCGGGCTCGGCAGTAGGGGGCGCCGTCCCCGGCCGGCCGGCTCAGCTCCCCACGGGTGAAGAGGCGCCGCTGGCTGATGGTGGGTGGGGCCTGGGGCTGGCTCTGCTCCGGCAGCCGGCTCCAGTCCCTGATGAGAGCCTTCAGCCAGCAGCCGTAGCGGGCAGCGGCTGCTGGGCTGGGGCCCACGCTGGGCCTGGCTTCCTCCAGGGCTGCTGCCTGCCCGGCATCGGCGGTGCCCTCGGAGATGGTCGCTGGCAGGGGAGGCAGGCGGCCCGCTCTCCCTCGCCGCCCGAGCCCATGGAGGCACCCCATGTGGGTGAGGGCTGGCCGGCTGCAGCAGGAGCTGGCAGGGACGGGGCGAGGCGGGGGGCTGCCGACGACTCACTCTCCGCCGGCGGCTCGTGCAGCAGGGTTTGGTAGAAACAGGTCCCCGGCCTCGGAGAGCTGGAAAACCAGCAAGGACTCCAGCGGCCCTTGTCCGGCGTGGGCAGCCGTCACACCTGGGGAGAAAGGGAGGTGAGGGGGCTGAGCGCAGTGGCGGGGGACAGAGCCCCCCATAGGCCGCACAAAGACCTAGGGGAGACCCCCCCAGGCCCCACACAGAGTTAGGGGAGACCCCCACTGGGCCCACACAGCCCCACCCCAGAGAGCAGGCGAGATCCTTGTCCAACCCCCTCCCAGCTCTCTGGAGCCCCCCCGTCAGAGGCACAGGTAGGTCAGAGCCAGGGCCCTTCCTTTTGGCTGCACCCCAGCAATGTGGGCCTGGGACTGCTGGGGACACGGGGGGTTCCATGCCAGGCCACCCCCACCCCCCAGCCCCCCTCTGCTCGCCCCAGCCACCTACCAGCTGCGGGAACAGTCAGCCTCTGGCACAGCAGGCCCTGCTGGGGGGTCACCTGCGTGGGGAGGTGCTGCAGACCCTGGTAGATGGGATGGAGCCGCCGGGGGGGCCCTGCGAGCTGGCAGGCTGAATGGCTGCCACCTGGGGGAGAGGGGGGTGTGAAAAGCTGTGTGGGAGCTTGCCCCCCCCCCCCCCCGCACTGCCCCCCCTTGGACTCCCAGATCCCTCCCAGCCCGCCCCCCACCCCCGCACTGCCCCCCCCTTGGACCTCCCAGATCCCTCCCAGCCCGCCCCCCCCCGCACTGCCCCCCCCCATGGCTGTAACTCAGCCCCTCCTTGACAGAGCACCATGTGGCTGGGGGAGGGGCACCCTGGCTCTGGGGAACCCCCATACTGACATGTACCCACGCCCCAGAGAACCCTCTACACCAGAAGTCCCCCAAACTTTTCAGGGTTGCACCCTCCTCCTGCCGGAGCCAGGAATGGGGCTGGGATTGCAGTTGGGGGTGGGGCTGGGTGGTGTTCCTTTCCTTCCCCCCTCCCCCCCCCCCGTGGGGGCTGGCCTGGGCTCACTGAGCCCCCCCAAGCATTCCTCTGCACCCCCCTAGGGGGGCACGCCCCAGTTTGGTGACCTCTGCCCTATACCATCCCCCAGCATGACCCCTCCCTGCAGGAAACAGCGCCCCCCGAGCCAGGGACTGCAGCAGGAGCAGCTCGCAGCCCCCCCATGCACCCCGCCCCCGCTCACCTGTGTACTGCAGCAGTCGCCAGCCCCCCTATGCCCCCCAGCCCCCCCCGTGTGCTGCAGCAGCCTCCACCCCCCCGTCCCCCCCCGCCCCCGTCCCCCCGTTTACTACAGCAGCAGCTGCCCCTGGGCTCAGACCCCCCATGCCTCCCCGCCCACCTGTCTACTGCAGCAGCCCCCCGCCCCCCCATGCCCCCCACCCCCCCCGCGTACTGCAGCAGCTCCCCGCCCCCCGCTCACCCGTGTACTGCAGCAGCAGCCGCCCTGGGCTCAGCCCCCCCATGCCTCCCGCTGTCTACTGCAGCAGCCCCCAGCCCCCCATGCCTCCCGCCCCCCACCGCGTACTGCAGCAGCCCCCCGCCCCTGCGTACTGCAGCAGCAGCTGCCCCCTGGGCTCAGCCCCCCCATGCCTCTCCGCCCACCTGTCTACTGCAGCAGCCCCCAGCCCCCCACCCCCCCCGCGTACTGCAGCAGCCCCCCCGCCCCCGCTCACCCGTGTACTGCAGCAGCAGCCGCCCCCTGGGCTCAGCCCCACCCATGCCTCCCGCCCACCTGTCTACTGCAGCAGCCCCCCCGCCCCCCATTGCCCCCCACCCCCCCGCGTACTGCAGCAGCCCCCAGCCCCCCATGCCCCCCGCCCCCCCCGCGTACTGCAGCAGCAGCTGCCCCTGGGCTCAGCCCCCCCCATGCCTCCCGCCCACCTGTCTACTGCAGCAGCCCCCCAAGCCCCCCCATGCCCCCCCCGCGTACTGCAGCAGCCCCACTCCCCCCATGCCCCCCCGCGTACTGCAGCAGCCCCCCAGCCCCCCCGCGTACTGCAGCAGCCCCCCGCCCCCCCGCGTACTGCAGCAGCCCCCCGCCCCCGCTCAACCCGTGTACTGCAGCAGCAGCAGCTCCTGTGTGCGGTGGGTGCCCAGCAGCACCTTGTGGCTCCTCTCCTGGGACTGGCCCGGGCTGAGATGGGCGGAAGACGGGCGGGGCCTCCAGCATGTGCTCCCAACGCAGCATCGGCACCAGGGGGAAGCGCTCGTCCACCACATACACGACCCGAACTGGGGGGCAGGGCCCCAGGGGGGCAGTGAGAACGCCCCAGAGAGCCCCGGGGCTGCTCCCCTCTCCCGCCAGTAACCTGGGGGGCAGGGCACCGGGGGGGCAGTGCCCGCTCCCCCCACAGGCATGGCCCAGCCCCCATCCCCATCAAGCTTACGGCCATTGCAGCAGCTTTTCACCATCACCGGCCAAGCTGCCCAGCCAGGCCGTGCCCTGGAGCCGCCCCTGGGAACCGAGTCGGCCGCGCGCGGGGAGCTGACGGGCCCAGCAGCTGGGCACCAAGCCACAGGTTGGAACGGGCTCTGCAGGATCCTCCCCACCAGCGCTGAGGGGCTGGAGCGTCGCCTACCGCAGCAGCCCGGGCACTCACCTGCGTGGCGACGAGGTGCTGGCAGGGGTGGGCCCTGCCCAGGTACATGGGCAGCATCACTCGCTCTCCACTCTGGCACTCAGCTTCTCCTCCCACCTTGAACAGATCAAACTGGCAACTGGCGGGAGCCTGGAGCCGGAAGAGACCAGGGCACGTGAGCACCCAGGGAGGGCGGCCCCCTGACCCGGCCAGCCCCAGCCCTGCCCTCCCCCCTCACTGCACGCGGGCAGCCTTACCCGCACGTCGAGGCACTGCAGGCCAGTGCGGTCAGCGCAGCTCAGCACCCGCGGGTGGGCGGTGAACTCGCTCCAGCGCCACGGGGATGCCTCTCGGAAGAACGCCGTCTCGGGGTCCCGGCGCAGTCGCTGCAGCCTGGGGACACAGGAATTACCACTGGGCCGGCAGCAGGTGGGGAGCGTGGAGATCACCGCTGGGCCAGCCCAAGGACGGAGGGACGCAGGGGTCACTGCCTGGGCCGGTGTGGGGGAGAAAGGGAGGGGAGGACACTGGGCAGAGGGATCAGCACCTCACCTGGGCGCAGGACAATGCAGGGCATGGGGCTCCCTGCCTGGGCCGGTCCCTGGCTGTTTGTGGGGGAAGGGCGATAGGCAGCTCCCAGCACCAGGCTTCATAGTGGCTAGGAAGAGCCACAGCCGCCCCCCGCCCGTGCATGCTCCTGGGCCCCCAGGTGCCTGCACTGCCTCCCCCTTCCCAGGGCCCCAGCCCTTGGCCCCCTTACCCAGTCTCGATGTTCCAGAGGTACACGGCCCCGCTGAGGGTGCAGACGGACAGCTCCCCGGGGAGGTGGGGGCTGTGGGAAGGGCAGAGCGTCAGTGCGGGGCAGACCCCCCCCCTCGGGCACAGGACGGACGGGCCCAGCAAACCCGGTTTAAAGGCCTCCACTGGCAAAGGGTTCATAGCTGTGTCCGGCCCGACAAACTCACTCCACCTCCCACGCTGCACCGTGGTGGGAGGGATGGACCAGCAGCGCAGCACACCCGGCGTTACCATGGCGGATAGTCGTGCGCACTGGTGCTCTGGGACGAACGGGGGTCCCTGAGCCCAGCCTGGACCGGGGCAGGGGCCGCAGAGGAAAGCCCCGGGAAGGGAGCTCCACGTGGCAGGGGGACATGAACCCAGCAGAGGGGAATCGAGCACCAGTCACGGGTGCAAAGTGGCTGATCTGGGGCCCCGAGGAAGGCAGACAGGCCCCTTTCTTCCCCTGCACCGCAGAAGCAAACGGACAGCGCCTTCTGCATTCCTAGGGTCAGCTCCCGCCCAGGGCAGGGGGTGGCGAGGTGCCCTCCACCCCCGGGTCCGCAGGGAGCGTCACCCTCCGCCCCTCTGGGCTCCCGGCTCCTCCAGCCAGGCCAGCCCAGGCACGTACCTGACGGTGAGGCAGGAGGCGGGCGCGTCAGTGCGAATGACCTGGAGCGGGGCAGGGGTGGTGCCAGCCCGGAGCCGCCAGGCACCACAGTGATGATCCGAGCGAACGCCAACGAGGGCTACATGTGGGGAGGAGACGCCGCAGTAAGCCCTGGGGGCAATGGCTGCCGACCGGGGCCAGGCCCACAGGAGATGGGGACCCCAGGACAGGAGCAGGTGAGCTCAGCACCTCAGCCAACCCCCCCACAGGAGGCTGTTCCCTGCCCCGTACACCCAGGGGCTTGGCCCTCCTCCAGGGCCACAAGCATCTGGTGGCAGAGCCGGGAGCTGAGCCTGGCACCGAGCCTGGCACCTCCCCGGGGCCCCACTCACCTTCCCCAGCCACCTGTGCGGTGGCCACCTGGCGGACCCGGCCACTGAGCTCGAACTGCGCGTGGCAGCCATGGGCGCGGGGCTGAAGGGCACCAGCCACCTGCTCCAGAGCCACCTCCTGGAAACCTGGCACCGTGTCAAGGGCCACGCACCGACTGCAGGGGCCATGGCTGGCCCCACGCCAGAGGGTCAGCCCCAGTCCGGGGATAACAGCCAGGCCCCGGCCCAGCAAATCTCCCAGCATGGAGACAACGCTCAGCCCGCAGCCCAGCCCCCAACACAGCCAACCTACCAGCCCAGCTCAGCCCCCAGCCCGGGGACAACAGTCAGCCCCCCCCAAGCCTAGCAAGCCCCCCAGCCCAGGCACAGTTTACAGCCCCCGCATGCCAGCCCCCAGCCTCCCCAGCAATGGAGCCCAGCTGCACCCATCCCATCACCAGTGACAGATCAGCCGGGTCCTGGGCATCAAACCCCCCATCCCCAGGGGTGCAACAGAGACTTGATGCCCCTAGCAATGAGATCTGCCTCCCCCACCCACCCCCCCAGCCTGGGGCCACCCTCAGCAGCGCCCTGCACCAGCACCGCCAGCCCGGCCTGTCTGCAGAAGGATACAGAGGAGGTTCATGGCCTCCCCTCCTGGGTAGACCAGGCAGCCGCTGGAAGCAGGAGCCACGTCTTCAGTGGGGAGCCAAGCCAGTGCCCCCCCAGTCGGGGCGTCGTCGAACAGGAGCTTCGCCCACTGCAGGGCCAGCTCCTCGTGGACGCACTCGGCCAGCAGGCCCAGGGGCACCTCGAACAGCCAGTCCCGGGACAGGCAGGAGAACCAGCGCAGCCGTGGGCTGGGCTGGAGCCAGGGGCAGTCACTGGGGGGACAGCTGGGCATCAGGGACAGCTCAGCCCTGCCCCTCCCCAGCCAGCCTGGCAGCAGGGATGGTGCTGCACAGGACAGACGTGCAGGGAGGGGCTCCCAAACAGCTCCTCCCTAGTGCCACAAACTGACCCTATCCCCCAGACTGCAGCCCCCCCACCCAGACTGTGTAACAGACAAACCTTCCCCCCTGGGGCTGGGCACCAGAGGCAGGGGAAGTCTAGGCCCCTGGGAACAGCCCCCGGCCTCTCCCCAGCAATCCAGACTTTCTGTGGGGTCTCCCCAGCCGCCCTGGGCCACGCAGGAGCAGCACTGATTGCTGCGCTGGCCGGGGTGCTGGCTCGCAGGGCCTGTGCTGTCCTTGCCCAACACAGCCGATGCCTGGAGGCCCTGCGCTGCGCCTGGCTCTGCACCCCCTGGCTGTGCTCACGGCACCCCAAGCAGAGGGGAAGAGAGCAGGGCCCCTGCTTAGGCTTGGCACCACTCACCGCCTGTCCTCCCTCCGGCCAAGCTCCTGGACCAGGGTCTTCACTGAGATGGTGTTTTCCTGCGCCTTGCTCTGCAGGGAGGGAGGGGACAGGCCGAGGTCAGGGCACACGCACTGGGGGAGGGGTACCAGGGCACATGCGCTGGGGGGCACACGCGCTGGGGGAAAGGAATGAGAGCATGGGATGAGTGGAGGGCACATGAGGGGCGGGAGGGGTACGAGGGCATGAGGGGCGGGCGGAGGGCATGAGGGGCGGGCGGAGGGCACACATGCCAGCAGGAGCCCTGCCCGCCGTGCTGCCTGTACTGCCCCACTGTCTCCTCGGCTCCGGCAGCTCATCTCTGAGCATGAGCCCCGGGGGCTGGGCAGCGCCTCTGCTCTGTGTCCGTACAGCACCTAGCACAGCGGGGCCCCCGGGTACGACAGCACTGATGGGGGGTAGGAGGGATATTCCCACAGCTGGGGTCAGGAGCAGACACAGCGAGGTGGGTGCTGCCCCTCCCCAGCTCTGGGTCAAGGCCCGGCGGGGAGCAGAGGACCGGCGAGGGACGCTCACCTGCAGCTGCGCCTCCCCCAGAGAGAAGTGCTCCTGAAGAAGTTGCCCCATGGCGCCGAAGGCCTCCTCGGGGTGATCCAGGAAGAAGTGAGCCAGCTGCCAGGGAGAGGCAGGGTCAGTGCGACAGGCTTGGCCTGGGGGGACCACGTTCCGTGCCCGGCCCAGCCAGACTCCCTGCGGGACCTTGGCCCAGTCCCTGGGCTCTGCCCCCAGCGCTGCAGCACGTGGGTATGGAGCTGGGCCCTGCAGCCGGGCAGAGGACGGCTGACCTGACCCGGGGGCTGGGAGCTGGAGCCAGACAAGTGATAGGGCGTCGGCCTCTAATGGCGAGGAGCAAGCGACCGGGGGATTCTCCACCGCCAGCCATTTGCACATCCAGATGGGCTAGTTTCCTAGCAGCTCTGCTCGCGCTCAGCCAGGGATTCCTGGGGGGCAGGGCGCAGTGACCCCTCTGGCCTTGGCATCTCCGACAGCCCTGCCCTACCACACCAGCGGGGGGCGCTACGGGAACGACCGGGAGGACTGGACACAGGAGTACCAAGGTCAATGGGGACGGGGAACATCCCAACCCAGCCCCACTAGGGACCTGCTGCGCAGAGATGACAGGGCCCAGCATGCAATGGGGCCAGTCTGTGGAGCAGAGCATGCTGGGCCCTCCATGATATTTGTCTGAACCCTGCGCCTGGCAGTGCCTGGCCTGCCAGGGGGTTGCTCCCCAGTGGGCACAGAGGGGTTAAAGCTGCTCTTGGGCATATCACTGAAGGGTCAGACAGGAGAGCGCCAGGGGCCGGGGCCGTCACACCTGGAAACCAACCACCCAGAAGAGGGCGGTTTTCCCCAAAGCCCGGGCGGGAGAGCACAGGGGGAAGGTGCCAGGGCCTGTGGAGAGACACACAGCTCTCACCCAGGACAGATGCATGGGGATCCTACAGCAGTTGGCGGGGTGGGGCCCTGACAGGAGCCCAGACTGGGCTGCCTTACAGGCCTCCAGGGCCAGGCTCCAGGCACCTGACAAACCCTGCTCGGCTGGAAAGGGCTGGAAACCAGCGGGGGGGCGTTGGTCCCTGCGGAGGGGACATGTCTTGCCCAGAGCCTGGCTCAACGGGACTCATGGGCAACTCAACGGGGGTGGAGCAGGAGGCTGGAGCTCAGGGGCTCAGTCTCGAGGCCACTTGGCCGACCCTGGAGGAAGAGTGGCCCCCGGGGAGGGGGGGGTCTGGCCACAGAAGGGATCCTCCTAGAGCCTGTTTACAAGCTGGGGCTCAGCACAGGCCCTGGGGAGCCGTCAAACCGACAGAGGCAGCCCCCTAGACTGCCCGGCTGGGCAGAGCTGGAGCGTGGGCCCTGCCACAGATTCCTCAGGGCTCAGACAGTGAGCGGGTCCAGCGAGCCCACGGGGACCCCACCTGCCCAGGGAGCAGGGACGCAGGGAGACCCCCTGGCCACACCGCCGCCTGCGGAATTACCTGCCCTGTGAAGTCCAGGGCAGCCCCCCCAGTCTTGCTGGCCTGGTGCTTCCTTTGAATCTGCCCCACGTAGAGGATGTCGTGGGGTGTCAGCGTGGGGACACGGCAGCCTGCGAGAGAGAAGGGCAGGGCCAGGCGGTTACCGCAGCGGGCAAGGGAACGCATCACAACCCTGGGCAGCGGGGGGGAGGGAGGCAGGGCGGGGCCAGGCATACGCCACCCATGGGTGGGCTGGGGGCAGCACTGAGAAGCTCCCTGCCCTCCCAGTGCTACCTCCCCCACCCTCCGGACATGCATGAGCAGCTCTGCCAGGCCCTCAGGGGGTTACGGGGAGGAAGAGATCAGGGGCCCCAGGGCAAACAAGACACAGGCCCCATCCCACCCCACACAGACACTAATTAACAAATGGTCCTGTGGTGCTGGGCTTGGGGCCAGCTGGGCCCCTCCCTGGTAGGGCCCCCAACCCCCCTCTACTCGGGGCCTGGCCGGGGGGCTCTCACTCGTGTTGGGGGACAGGAACGGCACGGCACACGCCTCGGCAGGGGCCCATCTCTCGCCCTTCTTGCTGCGAAGCGGAATAAACCTCTCCTGGGGCTGAGGGACACAAAGCAGACAGGTTAATACAGCCCCCCCAAGTCCGCACGACGCACACCGAGCTCCCACCACGCAGCCCGGCCAAGGCAGCTCCACCCTGACCCACAGCCGGGACCTGCACACAGCCCTGCTGGTGCCCCCCACTTCCCCAGACCTGCCGGTGCCCCCACTCCTGACCCGCAGGCCCCCGCTCCCCCAGCCCTGCCCCCCCAGCCCTGCCGATGCTCCCACTCCCGACCCGCAGGCCCCTGTTCCCCCAGCCCTGCCCCCCCAGCCCTGCCGGTGCCCCCACTCCCGACCTGCAGCCCCCCGTTCCCCCAGCCCTGCCCCCCCACCCTGCTGGTGCCCCCCACTCCCGACCCGCAGCCCCCTGTTCCCCCAGACCTGCCCGCCCAGCCCTGCCGCTGACCCCACTCCCGACCCACAGCCCCCCGTTCCCCAGCCCTGCCCCCCCCAGCCCTGCCGGTGCCCCCCACTCCCGACCCGCAGCCCCCTGTTCCCCCAGACCTGCCCGCCCAGCCCTGCCGATGCCCCCACTCCTGACCCACAGCCCCCCGTTCCCCAGCCCTGCCCCCCCCAGCCCTGCCGGTGCCCCGACTCCCGACCCGCAGCCCCCCCGTTCCCCAGCCCTGCCCCCCCCGCCCTGCTGGTGCCCCCACTCCCGACCCGCAGCCCCCCGTTCCCCCAGCCCTGCCGGTGCCCCCCGGGGGAGGGGGTTCGGGCTGGAGCTGGGGGGGGGGAGTCCGGGGAGGGGGCTCTGGGGGGGCTCGGGGAGCTGGAGTCCGGGGGGGCTCGGAAGGGGCGGGGGCGCGGAGCCCGGGGGGGCAGCGCTCACCTGGCTCGGGCCGGCCCCCTGCACCTGCCCGTAGCCGCCCCAGCCCCGCCCGCCCGCCCTGCCGGTGCCCCCCACTCTCAACCCGCAGCACCCCGTTCCCCCAGCCCTGCCGGTGCCCCCACTCCCGACCCGCAGGCCCCCGTTCCCACAGCCCTGCCCCCCCAGCCCTGCCGGTGCCCCCACTCCTGACCCACAGCCCCCCGTTCCCCAGCCCTGCCGGTGCCCCCCGGGGGGGGGGTTCGGGCTGGAGCCCGGGGGGGGGGAGCCCGGGAGGCGGGGCTCGGGGAGCCCGCGGGGGGGGCGGGGAGCCGGAGTCCGGAGCCCGGGGGGGGCTCGGGGGGGCGGGTGCTGGAGCCCGGGGGGGCGGCGCTCACCTGCCCCGGGCCGGCCCCCTGCACCTGCCCGTAGCCGCCCCAGCCCGCGAGCGGCGCCGGGCGGGGCAGGTCGCGCGGGGGCCCGGCGCGGCAGCCGGCGGGGAAGAGCGAGCCCGGGAACGCCATGGGCCGCCGCCAGGGGGGGCTCGCGGCCCGAGTCGCGGCTCCGCCAATCAGCGCGCGAGCCGGACCGGCGGCGGGGACCGTGGAGCGGCGGGGGCGGCGAGAGCGGCGCCGCTGGGGCCGGCGCGGACCCGCCACGGCGCCCCCTGGCGGCCGGCGGGGAGCCCCGCCCCGGCACGAGGGCAGGCCCGGCTGGGCGGGGTCAGGCGCTCCCCGGACTTGTTGGGTCCGCCGGCCGGGAGGCGCTCCGGGGGGGGACATGGGGGGGTCGCTCCCGGGGGGGGGAGATCGGGGGGGTCGGTCCCGGAGAGAGATGGGGAGGAGACCGGGGGGATCGCTCCCTGTGGGGGGGGAGATCGGGGGGGTCGGTCCCGGAGAGAGATGGGGGGGAGACCGGGGGGGGTCGCTCCCTGTGGGGGGGGAGATCGGGGGGGGGGTCGGTCCCTGTGGGGGGGGAGACCGGGGGGGTCGCTCCCTGTGGGGGGGAGATCGGGGGGGGGGGTCGGTCCCGGTGGGGGGGGAGATCGGGGGGGGTCGCTCCCGGAGAGAGATGGGGGGGAGACCGGGGGGGTCGCTCCCTGTGGGGGGGGAGATCGGGGGGGGGTCGCTCCCGGGGGGAGACCGGGGTGGGGTTGCTCCCTGTGGGGGGGAGATCGGGGGGGGTCGGTCCCGGGGAGAGATGGGGGCAGACCGGGGGGGGGGGTCGCTCCCCGGGGAGAGATGGGGGCAGACCGGGGGGGGGTCGCTCCCCGGGGAGAGATGGGGGCGGACCGGGGGGGGGTCGCTCCCCGGGGGGTGAAGATGGGGGGGTCTTTTTTGTGTTTAAGATCAGCAAGGATTTCACCATTAAGCCAAGCTGGTCGCCTGCCATATTTACTATTCTTTAGACTCATCGGGATGGTTTGTCCCTGTAACCTCAACAGGGATTCCTTGAAATCCAGCCAGCTCTCCTGGACTCCTTTCCCCTTCATGTTAGTCCCCCAGGGGATCCTGGCCATCCGATCCCGGAGGGAGTCACACCATCGTTTGACCTGGGGCTTGGTCCTTTGGGGTCAGGGGAACCTTTTCTTTTCAATGATGAAATAAGATTTTCAGAGTTTATCATCCTCTGTTTGACGTGTGTGTCTGGATGGAGGCCGGAGGCTGGTACTTTAAGGGAACTGCGTTGTGTGGACGTCTGAGCACCCAGGGAGGGGCTAGAGAAGCTGGTTTGGGCTGGCTGGGTAAATCCCAGTATTGGAATATCCCCCAGCGTTTGGGGTTTGTCTGATCCGCTCTGTTTGCGGATCACCCTGACTGAGTGACCTCAGCTGGCTCCCATGGGCAGCACCGTCACACCCCACAACACCACAACCCCCTGTTGCAGCCCTGAGCCCTCTCCCAAACCTCTCATCCCCAGACCCACCCCAGAGCCCACACCCCCAGCTGGAGCCCGCACCCCCTCCTGCACTCCAAACCCCTCGGCCCTAGCCCAGAGCCCCGTCCTGCACCCCAAACCTCTCATCCCCGGACCCACCCTGCAGCCCAGACCCTCAGCCGGAGCCCTCCCACCCTCCCGCCCTCCAAACCCCTCGGGCCCAGCCCAGAGCCCCCTGGTTGAAGGACCCAGTGTGTTAGGTGTGGGGAGTACGTCAGGCCTGACGCGCGGCGGACACAGGGTAGTGAACCACTTGTGGGCCTCCACAGCGGGGACTGAGCCGTAGCCACAGGCCCCTGCCCAGGCACCGCTCCCTGAGCGGGGATGGGGGTAATGGGGCGTGGTCAGGTTCTGGGGCTGTGGAACCTCTTACCCTGTGACCGTGAGCACCTCTCACTGCTGTGCCACTGTGGCTCTGTCTGGCTTTGGATCCCGGAGCCTGCCGCAAGACCAGGTTCCCACTGGCCTCCACCAGCCAGCGTTAACAGCTGAGGGGATCCACGCTTTCGCCAGCCCGAGTTTCCCCCAAAACGTGTGTTCTAAAATGGCCAGCCCTCTCCTGGAACAATCAGAGGGAAACTAAGGTTCATTGGCCCTGTAAGGAGTCAATATTCAGCAGTTTATTAGTTTAACAGAGCTACCAAACAGTTCAGTTCAAACATAGCACTGAGCTGGTTTGGATTCAAAACAAAACAAAAGAAGACAGAATTTGAAGTGAATTCAAGTATAAGAGTTAAAGTTACCAGCAAATAAAAGTGAAAACATGCATCTGAAAGTCTGAAACATAACCTAGCAAGTTTTGGTTCCAGGCTTTTTTAAGCTGGTCTTCTCCCCCCATCTTCCAGCAAGATGGTGATGGACCCACTCCTCAGGCCGGATCTCTCCAGGAGACCAAAGGTGCTGGGGCCTTTGTCTTCTTAGGTGAAAGAGAGAGAACTGGGGGTTCTCTGCCTCTTGCTTTTATCGTTCAGTGAACCTTTGAAGTGGATTCTTCTGCAGGTTACCCTCAAAGTAAAGTTTATTCAAGCTGTGAGGAAGGCGACATGGAGTGTGGTGGGGAAGGCAGCTCTGGACTATTTCTTCCCTTACTTGAGTTTGCTGAAATGCAGATTGTTCCATTCCCAGCCTTTTCCTCCCCCTGCTGTCTGGAAGACCCTGTTCACTACATGTGTAAATGGCAGTAAACACACATTCCTTTGCTGGGGATAGGCTTGTTTGACAACCTTTGGCCTTGGCAGGGCTGCCCATTTTGAACACGTGTGTAACCCTTCTGCCAGGCCAAGTTGATAGCAGCAAGGGCCGGGTTCAGTACACAGGGGTTCCCTCTCATTAAAGTAAATGCAAAACTGGCTCAAGCCCCCACCCAGTGACCTGGGAAAATCTTACACACCCCCTGGGCGCCTCAAGGAGGCAATACTTCCCCTCTCGCAAGCACAGAGTCTTGGTGTAGTAGAGAATCTTTAATAACATGAGGTAAACAACATCAGCATTAAATTGGGGAAACACCACAACTAGTGTTCATTAACCAAACCATGAACACCGACCCACCCCAGAAAAATTGGGCCACATCCTTTCCCTTAGGCCCTTGAGTCCCAGAACCCAAACGTCTCTTGAGTCCAGCAATCCACAAATCACCCAAAGTCCAAAAAAGTCCAGCCCCGGAGTTCAAAAGTTCATCTGCAGAGTGTTACTCCCCAGTCTGACCGAAATGTGCCTGGGTGTGGGCGGGGAAAAGAGGTATGGGGCACCTTACGTGTCCTGAAGCTGACTGCCCCACAGGGCTCTGCTCCGCTCCACCACGACCGGCTCCGCTCCGCTCAGCTCGCCGTCTCACGAACACACCGCCGTCTCACGACCGGCTCCGCTCAGCTCGCCGTCTCACGAACACACCGCTGTCTCACGACCGGCTCCGCTCAGCTCGCCGTCTCACGAACACCGCTGTCTCACGACCAGCTCCGCTCAGCTCGCCGTCTCACGAACACACCGCTGCCTCACGACCGGCTCCGCTCAGCTCGCCGTCTCACGAACACCGCTGTCTCACGACCGGCTCCGCTCAGCTCGCCGTCTCACGAACACACCGCTGTCTCACGACCGGCTCCGCTCAGCTCACCGTCTCACGAACACCGCTGTCTCACGACCGGCTCCGCTCAGCTCGCCGTCTCACGAACAGCTCCGCTGCACACTAGATCTTCCGGCTCCCCACTACTTGACACAGTGCTCAGTGATTTCAGCTCTCAGTAATTTCAGCTCTCTGTAGTAGGAGCCTTACTGCTGGTGCACCATAAGGCTGAGGTGAATTCAGCACAGTACCTGTAACAAAACTCTTAATAGACCCAAAATTAGCTCTGACATTCCACAGTGGAGAGAGACAGAGGTGCAATTGGTGCTTCAGGCCCTCACAAAGGGGCCTACACCACCAGGCACTAATACATGTCTCAAGTCTCTCTCAATTCACAGAGTTTTGGAACCCATGTCCCTTGCCTAGTGAGTGCTACTCAGTTGATGGTGAGTCCTCCATCATAACAAAAAGGCCAAGTACAGTTCCAAGCACAGTTCCCATAATCAGGGTACTATCAATTTATTCTTCCCACCCCAATAACAGAGACACTGGGGATCCCACAGCAGCCAAAGTGACCATTTGGGCAGTTATGGCCTCATTCTAGGCGGGGTGGGTGTGCCTATGCAAATGAGATCAGCCCCTGAAGTTCTTTTCCACAACTTGCCACACCTCACCACCAGATGTCAGGGTGGAGCCCACCCTGTCTCTGCTTACACGTGCTAATAACATTGTACAGAGGGAATTCATGACTTTACATGCACTGGTGCTACCGACATTTCTCCATGATGTTATTGACCGCCAGGTTATTAGTTTTCAGATGATGCCCCCACGGTATATGTCATACACAGATGATCACAGTGGTGTGTAGGGTGTGAATGTGTTGGGGACACTGGGGCATGGCCACTAGGTAACTCGAGGGGATGGAAGACCACGAGTGTCGATGAAGCCCCCTCGCACTAGGCCCAGGTGTCCTTGGCCTCCCCTCCCGCCTGGAGGCACTCGCAGCAGCTCTGCGTACTAGGCCCAAGTGTCCTTGGCCCCCCCCGCCTGGAGGCACACACAGCAGTTATGCTGAGAATCTGCAACAGTATGTTGCAGAGTCAGACTGCCTGAAACTAAGCAAGGCCAAACAGGGGAGATATGGAAGAACAATGCTGAATAAAGCAGCTTTATGTATAGTTTAACAAATGATACAGAGAATCAGGGAACTAGCTGGGAACTGGATTGGCTGGCTATATGGATACTTGGGGCAGCTTGCTATTGGATAAGTATGCTGGGAAAAAGGATGTATAAAAGCCTGTGTAACTTCCTGCTCTGTGTGCAGGATTTGAGATTTTATTCTCCCTGTACCTTTTTGCAGCTGCAAATAAACTTTTCTGCTTCTCCACCCCGTTGTGATTATTGGGTGTAGCACACCGGGTAACGAACCAACTCAAGCTGTTGTTCAGCCTCTCGGCACTGGGTGCCGGCAACAGCTTTTGGCGTCCCTGGGTGGGCGACGAGGCTGCTATTTAGCCTTGCCCGGACCCCTCCTGGAGGTCGAGGATTGCGGCGAGAACCGACGCCCAGCGCACACCGGTGAGTTCATCGGGGGCCTCGGAGGAGATGCAATTTGATCGACCCCAGAGGGCACAACGGTGCAACGCACTCATATAGTGGAGAAGCAATTGTGGACGGCGGTGAAGAACCGGTCCCTTAGACGTGGGGGAGGAGCAGCTGCAGGCCACGGTGAAGAACCGGTCCCTTGGATAAGGTAGGAACCTTTTAAAATCCGGATTGTATGCTCTGTTGGAACCTGGGGACGCCCAGAGTTACCCTGTAGGTATGGGACAGGGACAGAGCTCAGAGGTTAGGGCACGGTGTACGCCCCTAGAGTGCATTCTAGCAAACTGGAAGGTATTTGGTGCGGATCTGATGACTAAGAGCCAATTAAAACGATTCTGTACAGTTGACTGGCCTCAATATCAACTCGAGGACCAGGAGTGGTGGCCACCAGGAGGGTCAATTAATTACAACATGATCCTTCAGTTACTCCTGTTCTGTCAGAGAACAAGGAAATCAAATGAACATATGTATGCGCATTTGTTTCTGACTTTATGTACTCAACCAGATATTTTACAGCGCTGTAATCTGACTCCGACTGGTTCGGTAGCAGCTAATGTTAGTCCCCAGACCCCCACCCCCACTGTAATGGCAGAGCCGGTGTCCCCTTCGGCCCCCACACCCCCACCGTATAAGGGTAGGATGCCTCGTGTTACAGAGATTGCCCCCTCGGTGGGACTCTATCCTTTGCTTACCGAGACTGTTGTGGCTTGCCCAGGGGCAGACGGACGTCAGGCTACCACTATGCAAGTTTACACCCATGTGCCATTCAATCCAATAGACTTAGCAGCTTTTAAAACACAGGCTGGGGAATTCTCAACGAACGCAAGCAGGTTTATTTCAGTCTTTGAGGGGTGCCTCAGTAGTCACAAGCCGATTGAGACGACTGTAATATCCTCCTGAGAACCCTGTTGTCTGAAGTGGAGAGGGATCAGGTTACAGCTAAGGCAAGGGGAGCGTCAGCGTTCAAGCGGAAAAAAAAAAGAAAGGAATCTATCTGTCAAGTTCCTCTCCAAATAATTGTAAGCGGCTCAGGGCATTTCTGGGTATGGCAGGCTTTTGCAGGATATGGATCCCAGAGTTTGGATTGTGGGCTAAACCCCTGTACGACTGTGTAAAAGGAGCGGATCATGACCCCTTCTATTGGACCCCAGAGGCTGACAGGGCATTTAAAATTCTGAAAAGAAAATTGATGGAAGCCCCAGCTCTGGACCTGCCGGATCTCTCTAAGCCGTTTCAGTTGTATGTACATGAACGAAAGGGGGTGGCCCTAGGAGTGCTCACACAGCTGTTAGGAGCATGGAGACATCCCGTGGCTTATTTTTCTAAGCAACTGGATCAGGTTGCAAAGGGTTGGCCGGCATGTTTACGGGCGGTCGCAGCTACTGCCCTATTGCTTGAGGAAGCGGAGAAGCTAACATTGGGAGGGGTTATGCAAATCTATACTCCCCATATGGTCCAAGCCTTATTGGATGCAATGGGAGGGCTTTGGCTCACCCAGGCTCGGATTGCTCGGTACCAGGCTAAGCTGTTAGAGAACTCTGAAGTCACCTTACAGCCTTGCCCCTCCCTTAACCCAGCCACCCTCTTGCCAGAAACAGAGGAACAGAAACATGACTGTTTAGAGATCATAGATGTCCAGTACTCCAGCCGTCCAGATTTAAAGGATGTACCCCTCCCAAATGCAGATTATGAGTGGTACACTGATGGTAGCAGTACTGAAATAGATGGGCAAAGGAGGGCGGGTTATGCTGTTGTGAAAGGAGGGATGGCTCCATTCCCCGGAAGGGAAGGTCCTCTTACCAAAGGGCCTGATCCAGCCGGTGCTGCAGAAACTACATCAAACCACTCATGCTGGCAGGGAAGCACTCATCCAACTAATGGGAAAATACTTTATCACTTCCGGACTCCGACCCCTGGCTGCCCAGGTACAGGCGGACTGCTTAGTCTGCCAAAAGAATAACCCCCGACCGGGACATCCTGTGCCACCAGCTGCCCTAGAACCCACTCCGGGCCCCGGACAAGTGGGGCAAATAGACTTTACTGAGTTTCCTCGGACCCAAGGGTTCAAATATCTCCTTGTTATAGTGGATCGGTTCAGCGGATGGCCAGAAGCCTTCCCATGCCGTAACTGCACTGCCAGAACAGTGGCCCTCAAGTTTGTTAAGGAGATCGTTCCTCGCTTTGGACTCCCCCGTGGATGGAATCTGACAGTGGGACACGCTTCACGTCAAAAATCATTCAAAGCATCTCACATGCCTTACAGATCCCCTGGAAACTCCATACGCCCTGGAGACCGCAAGCCAGTGGGGTAGTGGAGCGGACCAATCAGACCCTTAAACGGCATCTCTCAAAAGTGTGCCAAGAGGCCTCCCTACGGTGGCCTGATGCTTTGCCCATCGTCCTACTCCGTATCTGCGTTCTCCCAAAGGGTAGATTAGGGCTCAGTCCCTTTGAAATTATGTTTGGAAGGGCATGGCCTATGAATGGCACCCCGGTTCTGTCAGGGGAATGGGAGTTGGGTAATGGTTTTTTGTCACAGTATATGTGTTCCCTGTCTGCTGTTCTCTTGTCTCTTCACAGGTATACCAAGGATTCCCAGCCTCTCCCCTTGGACTCTCCCGTTCACTCCTTACAGCCGGTGACTCTGTGCTTGTTCATACCTGGAAAGACGAACCTCTCCAGGAAAAGTGGAAAGGACCCTATACCGTCCTGCTGGTCTCCCATACAGCGGCAAAGATCGAGGGACACAAGAACTGGATCCATCACTCTCGTCTGAAGGCAGTACCCGCCCCCTAGTCATCAGAACAGTGGACCGTCCAACCTGCTGACTCCTCATCTAGTGACGATCTCGGGCTAAAACTACTGTTTAAAAGACACAAATAGTGGACACCTTAATGCTAAAATGGGCCCACCCAGGTACTGGAGACCCTGGGTTGGGAAGACTCTGGTCATAATTAATTGGGTAACATTGTTATTCTCTGTATTGGTATTTCCAAACTGTGCATATTGGGAGCATAACTCCTTTGTTTTGCTTGCGCACCATGTTATTACTTTAACAAACCAGACTGATTGCTGGGTATGTGCTCCAACTCCCCTGTCCCCCAAAACGGGAATGCCCCTTGACATGCTGCCCCTGACCCTAGCAGAATTAGCCACCACCAAAGAGCAGGAAAGAACGGACTCACCGTTCTGGAATAAGACCTCTTTACAGCAGGCCACCTATCAGGACCAGGAGTATTCAGTTGCCGTATGCACTGAGGAAGTATTATGTTTTACCCGAAACCAATCTGATCACTATGGGCGTCCTGCGGGAAAGAGCTCCTCTGTTATTACACAGTGGGCTGATGGGTATTGGATAAAGACCAACAGGGTAGGCCAACAGTGTGGGTGTAATGGTTCCTCCCCTTTTAGGGAAACACTTACAAATAATCTTACCACAAAAAAAGGGGTTTGGAAATGTAACTTGCCGTCCAGTTAATATCTCCAACGTAGCAAGCCAATGGTGGGTTTGTAGTGGTCCCTATGGCGAGTGTAATTTGAACGGCACAATTAGAAATGCCCCCACTTGTACCCAATCAGGAGGATGGGATGCCCCCTTAGGGGCATATAAATTGTTTAAAAAAGCAGCCAAAGCAGCCTTAAATATCCCAGGAATCCCCTTAAGAAACAGTCCTTACTGGGCCCTACAGGGTCACTATTTTGTATGTGGCCGAAAGGCTTACAAGGTGCTGCCAGCCAACTGGACAGGTAGCTGTTATATAGCTCATGGAGTTCCTCATCTTTCCATAACTGCCACACTGCCCAAAGGAAAGATTAGAAATGCCCGAGACACCTCTGTTGAGTCACGAGAAAAGACCCTGCGGCGACTGAGTACGGCCTTGGAGGGCAATATGAAGAATCCCCTCACAACCGAGAAGCTGGTAGGGTGCTCTGTACTGGGAATAGCACCACTGTTTACTGGGCCAGCCATGGCATGCATAGGCCGCTATACTGTAAGGCTGCAGATGGTACTTAAGAAGGTGGCCTTAGAGTTAAAAAACTCAGTTAGTAATTTAGGGTCAGCAGTAAAAACTTTAAATAAAGAGGTACAGCAGCTCAGGACGTTTTCCCTCCAAAACAGGCTGGCTTTGGACTATCTCTTGGCATCCCAAGGAGAGGTTTGTGCCCTCGTCGGGCCCCGATATTGTGTGTATGTAAATGATAGCAGTTATGAGATCTATGAAAAGGTGGTACAGGCTGAGGCCCATGCCCGAGCCGGAGCACAGGTTGCCTATACTGCCCCAGAGAACAATTGGTTGCAAACCTTGTTTTCAGGCTGGGGTTTGTCGTCTTGGCTTGGTCGTTTATTTAGCCTGCTATTGAAAATTCTCTTTCCTGTATTGCTTGTATTACTGGTATTATGCTGTGCAGTCTCATGTGTCAGGGCCCTTTTGCAAAAGTTAATAAGTCATTCTCTTCAGGGCTATCACAAAGTGCTTATGCAAAGTCATATTGTAAAGAAATAAGTAGCCCAAGTGAGAAAACTCAGAGCCAAGGTTGTTGAGTGTTCTCAAAGTGGGGAGTTGTTGGGAACACTGGGGCACGGCCACTAGGTAACTCGAGGGGATGGAAGACCACGAGTGTCGATGAAGCCCCCTCGCACTAGGCCCAGGTGTCCTTGGCCCCCCCGCCTGCCTGGAGGCACTCGCAGCAGCTCTGCGTACTAGGCCCAAGTGTCCTTGGCCCCCCCGCCTGGAGGCACACACAGCAGTTATGCTGAGAATCTGCAACAGTATGTTGCAGAGTCAGACTGCCTGAAACTAAGCAAGGCCAAACAGGGGAGATATGGAAGAACAATGCTGAATAAAGCAGCTTTATGTATAGTTTAACAAATGATACAGAGAATCAGGGAACTAGCTGGGAACTGGATTGGCTGGCTATATGGATACTTAGGGCAGCTTGCTATTGGATAAGTATGCTGGGAAAAAGGATGCATAAAAGCCTGTGTAACTTCCTGCTCTGTGTGCAGGATTTGAGATTTTATTCTCCCTGTACCTTTTTGCAGCTGCAAATAAACTTTTCTGCTTCTCCACCCCGTTGTGATTATTGGGTGTAGCACACCGGGTAACGAACCAACTCAAGCTGTTGTTAAGCCTCTCGGCACTGGGTGCCGGCAACAAATGCAAGGGTGTTTTGGGTCATAGGAGTTAAATAGGATGCTAAACTGCATGATAGTGTTCAGCCACGCGGTGGTGCTGTGTATATAATACCTTATTTAAATGATCCTCAGCCATACCTGGCGGAGCTTTAAAGGATCTCATGACGAACACAGCTGGTCTATAAGCAAGCTCTGTCACCAGCCGGTATCGGGCACAGAGGAACATGGCGTGGTGTTGTAAGTAAACTAAGAACAGAAACAAAGGTTGCAGGATTTCATCAACATGCCACTTTTCAGTGCTCCAGAACTTCAGCTTTGACAAACCTTCCCAGTGGACAGACTGGATGCAATATATTGCAAGATTTTGAACTGCAAACGAACTCCACAAAAACGCTGAAGATATACAGACATCTTTTTAAATTTATGCTCTGGGGAAGCCTGCAAAGGACATCTTTAAATCCTTTGACTTTCCTGAAGACAGTCACAAAGATGACTATAAAAAGGTTCTGGCTATGTTTGATTCATACTTTATACCTCAGAGAAATGTGGTTTATGAAAGATCATGTTTTCACCACAGACTTCAAGGAGCAAGAGGAAATGCTGACTGTTTTATAAGAGCTCTGCGTGCATTGGCTGAAAACTCTGATTTGGGAAAAACAAAACACGAAAATATCAGAGACAGGCTGGTTACTGGGTTAACAGATAAAAACTTTTCACAGCAGCTATAGCTGAACAGAGATTTAACCCTACACACAGCTGTACAGATAGCAAAGCAGGCTGAACTAGTCCAGCAACAGAACGAAAGGCAGGAGCGACTTGAAAAACCGGAAACTAGCTTTAAAGCTATAAAAAGCACTTCAGTGTTAAAAGTTATTATAAACCCCCCAAGGCAAGGAGAGAGAACTCCCTGGCTAAGAGGAACAAATTCCAGCCTATGTGCAGAAGGGATGGAAAACATCATATCCCAAGAGATGAGGCATATCCAGCCAAAGGCACACAGTGTAATCAATGCATGAAATATGGACATTCTGGAGTTGTTGGCTGCACCAAAGCAGTCAGGGAGTTGGCTGGCATTACCAGCAATCAAGAGCTGTTTCTGGGATCTGTCACTTGTGATGACACCGCACCTGCCTGGAGACTGAACCTGAATATTCCTGGCAAGACTATTGACTTTTAAAGTGACTCAGGAGCTGATGTCACAGTCCTCTGAGAAGGGACATACAATCACCTTCCACCCCTCCCAGAGCTGACATCACCTGGCCCAGCTCTGACTAGCCCTGGAGGTGTTCTGAAGTGCATGGGCCAGTTCATCTTAGAGACAAAGGCTGCGCATTCACTGTGCATGTGGTCAAAGGATCGAAGACCAACAACCTTCTCAGCCACAGTGTGGCAACCATGATGGACCTAGTGAGAAAGGTGGAAGAACTCGATGGAATATTTGGTGATGTTGGACTTTTGAAAGGAGACCCAGTACAAATCACCTCTAAGAGACAATGCTGAACCACACAGTGTACAAACATTCCTACCCGAGAGACCTTGGAAGAGATTAGCTGCGGATTTATTCAAGTTCAGAGGACATCACTATCTGGTCATAGCGGCCTGTTTCTCCAGGTGTATGGAGATAATGTACTTGACAGACATAACGTGTCGCAGGGTTACTGACACTGAAGTGCACTTGTGCTCATTTGATATTCCAGAACAACCAGTGACGAACAGAGGGCCACAGTGCCCTGCAGCAGAATTTAAGTTATTTGGAATAAACTAGGGTTTTTATCCTGTTACTAGCAGCCCACATGCCCCACAAGCGAGTGGAGAGGCTGAGAGAGCCTTGCAGACAGCCAAGAAAATCCTGCAGCAGGAAGATTCACTCCTTGGTCCGCTGAGTTACAGATCAACACCAAGAGCAGCTACTGGGTATGGTGTAGCACAGCTCCTGATAGGAACACAACTCAGAACGACTGTTCCAGCTTTTCCCAGGGGGAATCTATCTCCAAAGTGACCAGACATGCAGAGAGCAGCCAAATCGGCTAAAAAGGCTAGAAGATCTTATGAACACACATTTTACGAACACTTTTACAACACACATCATTCAGTTACAGAGCTGCCGGGCCTAGCACCTAGTGGCTGTGTCCATGTCAAACTGGATGGAGAAAATGAATGGGCAACTCCAGCTGCCGTAAAGACAAAGAATTCAGTGCCCAGCTCATGTGAGACCAAGCCCCAAGTGCAGAGTCCAACGGGCACCGTCGACAGCTGCAGTTTGTTCTGCAGAAAGAACAATCGACAGAGCAGATTCAGCGGATGGCGGATGCAGAACAAGACGACTCAGGGATTCCAAACCAGCCACAGTCCCTCACTGTAACTAGTGGACAGCCTGACGAGCGAGCCACCATGTGTTCGAGTCGTGGAATTAGAGATGATTCAGAGATGCTTCACAGGCAGTGCGATCGTGTAACTACGGTAAAGGGGAGGACCGTAGAGCTCAAAGGGGGAGATGTGAGGGGATGCTAAACTGCATCGTACTGTCTGGTCAATAGGCAGCGGTGTGTATCACACCTTATTGAAGCTACTCTCAGCGATCCATGGCAGAGCAAGGTACCTGATGCTGAACACAGCTGGTGTAGAAGCAAGCTCTGTAGCTGGCCCGTGTCTGGTACAGAAGAACATGTCAGGGAGGGAGGACAGCTGTGCTCACAGCCCCAGGGGAAGGCTGCCGAGTGTCGTTTCGCTGAGGTGGGTTGCTCCAGGCTCCAGTGCCTTGTGCAGTGACTCCAGAGGGAACGGGGCAGGGAGGGTCCCGGGATGGACAGCTCACCTGGGTCCCCTGTATGGCATCAGCTCACAATAGGTGACCTCTGCAGAGAGACCTGAATGAGTTAGCAAAGGGTCCTGGGACCCCTTGCCCAACACTGGGGTGAGGGCACCAGGTCTGCTTATAGAGGGACCCCTCGCTTGGTGCGTAGATGCAGCCCCTCTGGGGTGGGGCGCAGGGGCTGTTTACACAGGGACCCCTCGCCCGGTGCGGAGATGCAGCCCCTCTGGGGTGGGGCGCAGGGGCTGTTTACACAGGGACCCCTCGCCCGGTGCGGAGATGCGGCCCCTCTGGGGTGGGGCGCAGGGGCTGTTTACACGGGGACCCCTCGCCCGGTGCGGAGATGCGGCCCCTCTGGGGTGGGGCGCAGGGGCTGTTTACACGGGGACCCCTCGCTTGGTGCGTAGATGCAGCCCCTCTAGGGTGGGGCGCAGGGGCTGTTTACACAGGGACCCCTCGCTTGGTGCGTAGATGCAGCCCCTCTAGGGTGGGGCGCAGGGGCTGTTTACACAGGGACCCCTCGCCCGGTGCGGAGATGCGGCCCCTCTGGGGTGGGGCGCAGGGGCTGTTTACACAGGGACCCCTCGCCCGGTGCGGAGATGCGGCCCCTCTGGGGTGGGGCGCAGGGGCTGTTTACACAGGGACCCCTCACCCGGTGCGGAGATGCGGCCCCTCTGGGGTGGGGCGCAGGGGCTGTTTACACGGGGACCCCTCGCCCAGTGCGGAGATGCGGCCCCTCTGGGGTGGGGCGCAGGGGCTGTTTACACAGGGACCCCTCGCCCGGTGCGGAGATGCGGCCCCTCTGGGGTGGGGCGCAGGGGCTGTTTACACAGGGACCCCTCGCCCGGTGCGGAGATGCGGCCCCTCTGGGGTGGGGCGCAGGGGCTGTTTACACAGGGACCCCTCGCCCGGTGCGGAGATGCGGCCCCTCTGGGGTGGGGCGCAGGGGCTGTTTACACAGGGACCCCTCGCCCGGTGCGGAGATGCGGCCCCTCTGGGGTGGGGCGCAGGGGCTGTTTACACAGGGACCCCTCGCCCGGTGCGGAGATGCGGCCCCTCTGGGGTGGGGCGCAGGGGCTGTTAACACAGGGACCCCTCGCCCGGTGCGGAGATGCGGCCCCTCTGGGGTGGGGCGCAGGGGCTGTTTACACAGGGACCCCTCGCCCAGCCGCCTCTGGTGTTTAATAACCACACAGCAACGCTGAACCACAGCTCCCGCCGCCTGCCCCCATGGGGTGACTTGCTGGGGCTGCCTCCCACCAGGCCTGTGTGTGGGGAAGGAGGGGTCTGTCAGGGCCATGGCGGTGGGCGTCCCTACCCCCAGGCGGTGTGGGGTCATTCGGATGGTGTGCAGAGCTCCCGCTGGTAACGCGTGGCGAGGGGGCTCCCCTCTCAGGCCCTGGGTGCCCGGAGACAGACACGGCGCTGGAGCCCAAGCCCCAGGGCACGGCTGCCCTTGGGGGATGGTGCCCAGCAGGGCCACAGGAAACCAGCGAATCTCCTGCCAGGGGACCCTGGGGGCGGTCAGCGTGACCCAGGCCACTGGCCAGGCTCTCCCCCCGGCGGACGCTCGTCTCCGGGTGCCCCCACCAGGCCGGTCCACCGAGGCCAGAAGCGCCACTTACCTTCGGCTGGCTCTGGGGGGCTCTGGGCTGCGGGCTGCGGGCCTGAGCCAGAGGAGCCACGGTTAGCAGGACAGGCGCGCCAGGGAAAGGCCCCCCACACCCTGCCTCCCTCTGGGTCTGCCCCTCCCCAGGGCCATGCTCCCCCAACGAGCCCCCACCTGGGGCCCACTGCTGCGGGAGAAGCACACGCTGCCATGCCAGCTGCTCCCGCTCCAGCCCCCCGGGCTCGCAGGGCCTGGGTCCCCGCACAGCAGGGGAAGCGGGATCCCCCTCCAACACCCCGGAAGCTGCTGTTTGCCCTGAGTCACCCAGCCCAAAGCTCAGAGGCTCAGCTCCATGCCAGCGTCTGCCAGCCCTGGCCTAGCGAGGGGCGTGGGCCGCGGGCGCAGAGAGCGCATGGCTGGGTCGGGAGGGGCATGCCTGGTCCATGTGGGCCATCGCTGGTAGAGCCATGGGAAGGGTGTGCAGGGCACAGGGCCGGTGCCAGGTCAGCACACGCCCTGGTCTGGGGCCGCAGGGCTGGGCTGGGGGTTGGTGCACAGGAGCACAGGGCTGCGGGGCTGGGTGGGGAACCAGCCCTGTGCAGACTGGCGTGGAGCAGGGATAGTCTGGGATCCTTCCCCTGCCCGGCTCGTCCACTCACCTCTCCTGCCGGCCCCAGGGCTGGGGAAGGTCAGATCTGCGTAGGTGCAGCTGTCTGGGTCCTCTGCTGGAGACACAGGCAGCTGCCTTACAGGGGAGCTGGGCCCAGGCTGGGGCAGGGCCTGGGCAGGAGGCCGCCCATGGGCATGAGCAGGTGGCTGGCAGGGAAAGCAGGTATCGGCCTCACCGGGCTGAGCTCTCCCTACGCTCTCCCTTCCTTCTGGTGAGGAAAAGAGAAAGGAGCATGAACTCCGGGAAGGCACGTGTGTGAGTGTAATGGGGCCAAGAAAGCAGGTGATGAGCATCGAGCTAAAGACACAAAAACTAACAGCCAAAAATTTTGTTAGTAAATCAGAAGCAGGAGGCCTGGCAAACAATTAGTTGGGCCACTGGACGCTGGAGGTGCTAAAGGAGACTCAAGGAAGACAAGGCCATTGTGCAGAAGTCGAATGAATTCTTTGCATCAGTCTCCGCTGCAGAGCATGGGGGGGATTCCCACACCTGAGCCATTCTTTTTAGGTGACAAATCTGAGGAACTGCCCCAGACTGAGGTGTCATTAGAGGAGGTTTTTGAACAAATAGATATAAATCACCAGGACCAGAGGGGATCACCCAAGAGTTCTGCAGGAACTCAAATGTGAAACTGCAGGACGACTAACTGTGGTATTTAACCGATCATTTAAATCAGCTTCTGTACCAGAGGCCTGGTGGATAGCTAAAGTAACAAATGATTTTTAAAAAAGGCTCCAGAGGGGATCCTGGCAATTACAGGCCGGTAAGCCTGACCTCAGTACTGGGCAAGCTGGTTGAAACCTTAGTAAAGAACGGAATGATCAGACACAGAGATTAACGCAGTTTGTTGTGGAAGAGTCAGCATGGTTTTTGTAAGGGGAAATCATGCCTCCCCCAGCTATTACAATTCTCTGAGGGGGTCAAACATGTGGACCAGGGTGGACATAGTGTACTTGGACTTTGAGAAAGCCTCTGACAAGGTCCCTCACCAAAAGTTCTTAAGCAAAGTGAGCTGTCATGGGATAAGAGGGAAAGTCTTCTCTGGGATCAGTAACTGGATAAAAGAGAGGAAACAAAGGGTAGGAAAAATGGTCAGTTTTCACAGTGGAGAGAGATAAATAGCGGGCCCCCCAGGGATCTGTCCTGGGACCCCTGCTGTCCAACATTCATAAATGATCTAGAAAAAGGGGTTAACAGTGAGGTGGCAAAGTTTGCAGATGATACAAAACTACTCAGGATAGTTAAGCCCCAGGCAGACTGTGAAGAGCTACAAAAGGGTCTCTCAAACCTGGGTGACTGGGCAACAAAATGGCAGGTGAAATTCCGTGTTGATCAATGCAAAGTAATGCACATTGGAAACCATCATCCCAACTAGCCATAGCAAGTGACGGCATCTAAATTAGCTGTTACCACTCAAGAAAGATCTTGGAGTCATTGTGGATAGTTCTCTGCAAACATCCACTCAATGCGCAATGGCAGTCAAAACAGTGAACAGAATGCTGGGAATCATTAAGAAAGGGATAGAGAATAAGGCAGAAAATATCATGTTGCCTCAATATAAATCCATGGTACGCTCACAGCTTGAATACTGCGTGCAGATGTGGTCCCCTCATCTCAAAAAAGATCTATTGGAATTGGAAAAGGTTCAGAAAAGGGCAACGAAAATGATGAGGGGTTTGGAATAGCTTCCGTATGAGGAGAGATTAATCAGACTGGGACTTTTCAGCTTGGAAAAGAGACGACTAAGGGGGGATATATGACAGAGGTCTATAAAATCATGATTGGGGTGGAGAAAGTGAACAGGGAAGCATTATTTACTCCTTTACATAACACTAGAACCAGGGGTACCCAATGAAATTAATAGGCAGCAGGTTTAGAACAAACATAAGGAAATACTTCACACAGTCAACTGGTGGAACTCCTTGCCAGGGGATGTTGTGAAGGCCGAACGTATAGCTGGGTTCGTAAAAGACTAAGTTCCTGGCAGTCCCGGGTTTACAATGGTGCCAGTGGCACCATGGAGCCAGGCCCATGCTCAGAAGGGGTCCCAGCCTGTTCCACTCGCACTGTGCCCTGAGACCCCGCCAGCCCGCTGCCCCCCCCCATCACTGCTCCTCTCGGCCTGCCCACCGGCTGGCCAAGGGCTCTTCTCCACTCCCTGGCTTCGCCTGTCGGCTCCTCTCTGCCCCCGGCCAGACCCCAGGGCACCTCCGGCTCCGGCCAGTCTCTGCTTCCCACCGCCTGTGGGGCCCCACCTGTCTCCCCGGCGCTGAGCTTCCTGGGACTGGGGCAGAAGCCTGGCCAGTCTCAGCTGGGGGGACAATGCAGGGGGCTTGGCTGGGCCCTTCCAGGCAAGGCGTCTTGAGGGGGCCCGGCTGGGGCAGGTCCTGGCCTGGCTGATCGCACCACTCCCGAGGGTCCGGAGCGATTCCCCGCCCCTGGACCAGCCCTGGCTGTGCTGCTGGCTCAGCCTGGCTGACACAGTCTCCTCCCAGAGGGCCGGGGAGTGCGGCCGGGAGGCAGGGCGTGGGGGAAGGGGTCTCTTAGGGGTCTGGGGGGGGTGCTGGGCTGTGAGGGGGCAGGGAAGATGTGCTGTTGGGGCACTAGGGATTGGGGGTTCTGTGGGGGTGCTGGGCACTTGTGGTGGGGCTGTGGGTGGGGAGGGTGCTGGGCAGGGCTGGTGTTCTGCAGGGTGCTGTGCATTTATGGAGGAGGCCTGGGGGGCACTGGGCATAGCGGGTCCAGGGGGGCTCTTGCCATAGGGAGTTTGGGGGGGTACTTATGTTGGGCAGGGGGTCTGTGTGGCGTGGCATGGGCCAGCCCCCAAGGGGAAGGGCATGCTGACAGCACAGGGCCGGGCGGGCCAGTGTGCATCCGGCAGCTGCTGGTTTGTAAATACTGCCCGTGCACTGGGCTGGGTGGAGCGGAGCCGCCCCTGCCATGCCATGCCCCATTGCCCCTGGCTGGCCCCTCGCTCTGGGGACTGACCTCCCTGCACCAGGCTCCATTGCCTCCATTGGTTCCTGGAGGACAGGCCCATCAGTGGCTACTAGGCAAGATGGTCAGGAATGCAACCCCATGCTCCGCGTGTCCCTAAACCTCTGACTGCTGTGCGATTGAGAATGGGCGACCGGGGATGGGTCACCTGTCCTGGGCACTCCCTCCGGGGCACCGGGCATGGGCACTGTCGGCGGCCCGGACACGGGGCTAGATGGACCCTTGGTCTGACCCAGTCTTGCCGTTCTTATGCATAGGCAGGGAACGGCTTCATTTGTGTGGGGGGGGGAGGGGGAGCAGGGCTGGGCAGCCCTCGGTGCCCTTTGCACCCTGGGGCGGCAGGGAGGTGACACCAGGCTCCATGCAGCTCCCCAGGGATGCACGACACACACATGGCAATGGGGCAGCTGGTCAAACCTGCCGCGTTTGGTGAAGGCCCTTTTGACTTGCGCTGGGGGTTGGGGGCTGTGCAGGGGGCTGGGCCTGCCTGGCTCATTCAGATTGGTTGCCGGGGGTGGGGGGAGCAAGTTTTGATGCCAAAATATTTTGTTTTTTAAAGTTACTAATTGTTTGGTAATTCTCCGGAGGGGAGGGGAATCACTTGAAAAGAGTGGTCTGATCGGCAGATACTTGGTATGCCCCCCTCACCCATCCCCCCCAATGTCCCCCGTACCCTCCCCAGTCCCCCACATGCCCCCACCACCCCCAATGTCCCACACACCCTCCCCAGCCCCTTCCACCCATGCCTCCAACCCCAATGTCCCACACGCCCTCCCCAGCCCCCTCCACCCATGCCCCCACCCCCAATGTCCCCCATGCCCTCCCCAGCCCTCCATGCTCCCACCACCCCCAATGGAATTTCAAGGAATCCCTGTTGAGGTTACAGGGACAAACCATCCCGATGTGTTGAAAGAATAGTAAATATGGCAGGCGACCAGCTTGGCTTAACAGTGAAATCCTAGCGGATCTTAAACATAAAAAAGAAGCTTACAAGAAGTGGAAGGTTGGACATATGACCAGGGAAGAGTATAAAAATATTGCTCAAGCATGTAGGAATGGAATCAGGAGGGTCAAACCGCACCTGGAGCTGCAGCTAGCGAGAGATGTCAAGAGTAACAAGAAGGGTTTCTTCAGGTATGTTGGCAACAAGAAGAAAGCCAAGGAAAGTGTGGGCCCCTTAGTGAATGAGGGAGGCAACCTAGTGACAGAGGATGTGGAAAAAGCTAATGTGCTCAATGCTTTTTTTGTCTCTGTCTTCACGAACAAGGTCAGCTCCCAGACTGCTGCGCTGGGCATCACAACATGGGGAAGAGATGGCCAGCCCTCTGTGGAGAAAGAGGTGGTTAGGGACTATTTAGAAAAGCTGGACGTGCACAAGTCCATGGGGCCGGACGAGTTGCATCCGAGAGTGCTAAAGGAACTGGCGGCTGTGATTGCAGAGCCATTGGCCATTATCTTTGAAAACTCGTGGCGAATCGGAGAAGTCCCGGATGACTGGAAAAAGGCTAATGTAGTGCCAATCTTTAAAAAAGGGAAGAAGGAGGATCCGGGGAACTACAGGCCAGTCAGCCTCACCTCAGTCCCCAGAAAAATCATGGAGCAGGTCCTCAAAGAATCAATCCTGAAGCACTTACATGAGAGGAAAGTGATCAGGAACAGCCAGCATGGATTCACCAAGGGAAGGTCATGCCTGACTAATCTAATTGCCTTCTATGATGAGATTACTGGTTCTGTGGATGAGGGGAAAGCAGTGGATGTATTGTTTCTTGACTTTAGCAAAGCTTTTGACACGGTCCCCCACAGTATTCTTGCCAGCAAGTTAAAGAAGTATGGGCTGGATGAATGGACTATAAGGTGGGTAGAAAGTTGGCTAGATTGTCGGGCTCAATGAGTAGTGATCAATGGCTCCATGTCTAGTTGGCAGCCGGTGTCAAGTGGAGTGCCCCAGGGGTCGGTCCTGGGGCCGGTTTTGTTCAATATCTTCATAAATGATCTGGAGGATGGTGTGGATTGCACTCTCAGCAAATTTGCGGATGATACTAAACTGGGAGGAGTGGTAGATACGCTGGAGGGCAGGGATAGGATACAGAGGGACCTAGACAAATTGGAGGATTGGGCCAAAAGAAATCTGATGAGGTTCAATAAGGATAAGTGCAGGGTCCTGCACTTAGGGCGGAAGAACCCAATGCACAGCTACAGACTAGGGACCGAATGGCTCGGCAGCAGTTCTGCAGAAAAGGACCTAGGGGTGACAGTGGACGAGAAGCTGGATATGAGTCAGCAGTGTGCCCTTGTTGCCAAGAAGGCCAGTGGCATTTTGGGATGTATAAGTAGGGGCATAGCGAGCAGATCGAGGGACATGATCGTTCCCCTCTATTCGACATTGGTGAGGCCTCATCTGGAGTACTGTGTCCAGTTTTGGGCCCCACACTACAAGAAGGATGTGGATAAATTGGAGAGAGTCCAGCGAAGGGCAACAAAAATGATTAGGGGTCTGGAACACACGACTTATGAGGAGAGGCTGAGGGAACTGGGATTGTTTAGTCGGCAGAAGAGAAGAATGAGGGGGGATTTGATAGCTGCTTTCAACTACCTGAGAGGTGGTTCCAGAGAGGATGGCTCTAGACTGTTCTCAGTGGTAGCAGATGACAGGACAAGGAGTAATGGTCTCAAGTTGCAGTGGGGGAGGTTTAGGTTGGATATTAGGAAAAACTTTTTCACTATGAGGGTGGTGAAACACTGGAATGCGTTACCTAGGGAGGTGGTGGAATCTCCTTCCTTGGAAGTTTTTAAGGTCAGGCTTGACAAAGCCCTGGCTGGGATGATTGAGTTGGGGATTGGTCCTGCTTTGAGCAGGGGGTTGGACTAGATGACCTCCTGAGGTCCCTTCCAACCCTGATATTCTATGATTCTATGATTCTAATGTCCCACACACCCTCCCCAGCCCCCCATGCCCCCACCCCCAATGTCCCACACACCCTCCCCAGCCCCCCATGCCTGCCCACAAGAGGTGTGGCGAGGTGGCATTGGCCTGGAATGCTACCTGTGCCCCCCCCGACCCCCAGCCCCATGCAACTGGCCCAGGGCCATGCCCGGCTTCTACCTGTGCAAGGTGCATCCTGGGTGAGGCCCACCGGGGCTGCCGGCTCCCTGGGAGAAGGAAGCGGGTTAGACACGGGAGCTAGGCCCGACTGCCCAGGGAGAGACCCAGCCCAGCCCCCCATAGCACCATCCCTGGCACACACTCTGGGGGCGCCCCCGGGCCAGCCCAGCTGCTGAGCGCAGACAGACCCGGCCTGGCCCCACGAGCCCATGGGGAGCTGGGGGGCATTTAGTCTCATTCCAGCCATGAGCAGAGCAAAGTCCCCAGCTCAGCCCCGCGCCCTGCTGTGGTCAGGGGTGCGAAGAACCAGTCTGCAGGGGGCAGCACCAGTGTGGGGCACGAGTGGGCGAGTGGCACAGGGTGGTGCAGAGATCACGGTGTCACAGACCCCACCTGGCCTCGCACACCCGCTCTCACACACAGCCCTTGCACACCCACCCAGACACACCCTCTGCCCTTACACAGCTGCCCAGACACATACAATGACCCACTGACACCCCCTGCCCTCACACACCTGCTTGCACACCCACCTTTCCCTTGCACACCCACCCAGATACACCCCCTGCTGTTGCACACCTGCCAAGACACACACAACCACCAACTGATACCCCTTCCCTTGCACACCTACCCAGACACACACCTGCCCCCACACACCTGCCCAGACATGCACCCTGCCTTTGCACACCCACCCAGAGACACACGACCACCCACTGATACCCCCGTCCCCGCACACACATCCAGACACACACCCTGTCCTTGCACACCTGCCCACACACACCCCCTGCCCTCACATGCCCGCCAGACACCCCTACGCATATGCACCTGCCCACATGCAACCACCCACTGACAGAGGCACCTACTGACACCCCCTGTCCTAGCACACCCGCCCACTGAGGCCTCACACACATACACACTCCATACACCTTGCCCTCACACACTTGCCTAGACACACCTGCCCACACCCCCCCCCGCCTTTGCACACCCACCCCCTGACACTGCCACCCAGGCCATGCACACCTGCCTACTATGCACTCCTAGCCCTCACACACCCACCTAGACACAAACCCACTGACACAAATCCTGCCCTTTGCACACCAACCCAGACACACACCAGGCCCTCACACACACACTGACACCCCCCCCCCCCGCTCTCACACACCCACCCAGGCAGACACATACAGGCCTTGCCCACCCACCCACTATGCACACCATGTCTTCGCACATCTGCCAAGACACACTCCATTGACAGACCCCCCAGACACACCCGCTCCCCTTCCACACCCCTGACACACGTGAGGATACTCACCTCCCCGGGACCCGGCAACAGACTGTAAGAGAACAAGGTGGAGAAGTCGGAGATGGTGCCGGTCCCGCACCCCCTGCCCACCCCCACAGTTCTGGAGCCTGCAGCACTGCAGGGACCAGGTGCCATGGAAAGATGGCTGTGAGCAAGGGGCAGTGCCTGGAATCCGCCCCCACCCCACAGCACTGGGGCGGACAGGGCTGGCTGGGGGAGGGAGCGCCGCACCTCAGCCCTGGGGTTCCCAGCAGTGCCCGCTGGGACCCTCTCCCCACTCAGCCCCCAGGCACCTGCAGGGCCCATCGGGTTCTGGGCTCTGGGCAGGGGGCTGCTGGGGATCGCCCTGCGTGGGCAGCGCACTGTGGGGTGGAGGGAGGGCTTCACTGCAGCGTGGCCTGGTTTGCTGGGGGGCTCTGGGGGTGGCGCTGAGCTGAGGCCCTCGCTGCAGCCACTCAGCCGACGCCTGCCCTGGCCCGGGCCCGCTGCGGGGGCTGCTGCAGTGCCAGGCGGGCTGGGTGCGCCTCACCCCTACCTTTCCATCGGGCGCAGAGGGCAAGCAGCAGGACGACGGCGAGCAGGAACAGGGCTGCTGGGAGGAGGATGGTAAGCAGCAGGGGCGGCCCCTTGGGTCCCTTGAGCCCCACGAGCACCGAGCTCTCAACCCGGCCATGCACGTTCTCCGCCCGGCAGGTGTAGGTCCCGTTCCGGCTCACGGACACCTCCTGCGTCGTCCGGTTCCAGAGCCCAGGTGTGTCCTGCAGCTGCACCACCTCGCTCCCCGCCGGCCCCAGCCATGTGATGTTGGGCACAGGCTTCCCCTCGGCCATGCAGGCCACCCGCACAGGGAGCGGCCCAGGGAACAGCGTGAGGTTGAGGATGCTGGGTTGCGCTGTGGGGAGAGGAGAGGAGGGAACGATGGGGAGCAGGCAGCCCGTGGGGGGCTGGGATCACCCTCCCCATCTGCCTTGGGGCTGGGCATTACTGAGACACCCCCCACTGGGGCAGGGAAAAGGCCTGGGGCCTTTCAGGGTGTCTGAGCCATGGCAGAGAGCAATCCCCTGGGCAGGCCCTGCCCGGGCACGCAGCACGGGGGCAGATGCCAGGAAAGCTGCCCGTCTGTGCCCACAGCAGGCAGGGGACAGGCGGGTGGGGGCCCTGACACAGGCTCCATGCTGCACTCTGCCTGCAGATGGCTCCGGGCACTGGGGGCTCTGCCCGGGGCCATTCTCAGAGGGGGGCAGCCCCAGCTCTGGGAGCGAACGGACCTCAGAGCCCCCCGCACCACATACATCCCTCCCCTGCCTGCACCAGGGTGCGGCCAGCAGCAGGGCCCTGGCTGGCAGAGAGTGCGTGACCCCAGGGTTGCCTAGACGGGCTCCAAGGGCTCAGCACCCTGACCCTGGGCACGGTACCTTCCACGGTGAGCGTTACCCCAGCGCTGGACTCGTAGGCCGCTCCCGTTACACCCACGAGCACCACGCGGCACTTGTACTCCCTGCTGTCCTCGAAGCGCAGCCCTGCGATGCGCAGGGAGAGGTTGTGTCGCCGGGGGTCCCCGGCCAGGCGGAAGCGCCCATTCGGCTCCTGACCCCCCGTGCAGTTCTCGAAGCTGCCGGTCTCAGTGCTGCGGTTGTTCACCAGGCATTGGAAAATATCGGGCTTCCAGATCACCTGGATTTTACCCATGTAGTCATGGAGCGGGTGTGTGAAGGTGCAGGGCAGCACAATGGAACCTCCTCTCAGCCCCGTTATCCGTGGGGGGACATGCATGTTCCAGATGGGCTCTGCCCAGCCGCCCCACAGTGCGCCCCCTAGAGACACAGACAGAAGGTGTGATGGGATGTGAACTGTATTACACCGTTCAGCCACCCGGGGGCACTGAGTCTAAGCTAACCTGGGCCCTACCTATCAGAGCATTAGAGGATCTTATGATCAACACATCTGGTGTCTCTCTCTAGAAAGGAAGCTCTGTAGCCAGCCCATATCTGGCACGGAAGAACATGGTGTCAGGAGTAAACTAAGAACAGAGATGAAAACAACAAGAAAAGAAAACAACAAGAGAGGTTGCAAACAGAAGGAACAAAGCAACAAAAGCTTCAGGATCTAATCAACATGCCAGTCTCCAATGACCCAGAGAACTTCAGCTTTGAGATCAGTATTTTGCAAGGGTTTGAATTGCAAACAAACTCCACAAAGGCACCGGAGATATACAGGTATCAACTTTAATGTGTGCTACGGGGAAGCAGGCAGAGCAGATAGTTAAATCCTTTGGCTTTACTGAAGACAGTTACAAAGATGACTAGGAAAGGGTTCTGGCTGTGTTTGATGCGCGCTTTACACTGCAGGGAAATGAGGTCTATGAAAGGTGTGTTTTCACCAGAGAATTCAAGGAGCAGGGGAAATGTTGACTGTTTTATAAGAGCTCTGTGCACATTGGCTGAAAACTGATTTGGGAATGCAGAACATGACAATATCAGAGACAGGCTGGTTACTGGGTTAACAGATAAAAACCTTTCACAGCAGCTGCAGCTGAACAGAGATTTAACCCTGGCCACAGCGGTACAGATAGCAAAGCAGGCTGAACTAGTCCAGGAAGAGAACAAAAGGCAGGAGCGACTTGAAACACCTGAAATAGCTTAGAAACTGTAAACAGACACTTGTTAAAGGTCATTGTCATAAAAAAAAAAACCCTACGGTAAAGAGAGAGAACTTTCCTGACTAAGAGGGACAAATTCAAGCCTACGTGCCCAAGGTGTGGAAAAAGTTATGTCCCAAGAGATGATGCATGTCCATCCACAGGCACACGGTGTAATAAACGCATGAAATATGGACATTTTGCAGCTGTTTGCCACACCAAAGCAGTCAGGGAGTGGGCTGGTATTACTGACAATCAAGAACCGTTGTTTCTCAGATCTATCACTTGTGATGACACCAAAAAAAGACAGGCTGGAGGGTGAACCTGAATATTCCAATGTGACAAACTGAGATTTTCCCTTGTTACGTTGTATGTGAGTCTTACTATCTTGTGTGACTACTGTGTGGAGACGTCAGAGATGGTGTCTGTGCCAGCCTGGGCCCGGTCCTGCACCCCCTGCCCACCCCCACAGTTCTGAAGCCTGCAGATACCTCGTGACTCAGTAAAGTAGGCAGGGACTTGCCCATGTGACTCCAAACTCCATTTTGGTGTAATGTTCCACAGTAAGAACAAAGAGGAGTTCTTACACCTGGAAAAGACTATAAAAGGCTGATGCCTCATCTCCATCTGGTCTTCAATCCTGCTTCGTACTCTGGAGGAACTTTGCTACACTGAAGCTCTGAACAAAGGACTGAATGACCCATCCCAGCTGGGGATGTTCTCCAGAGACATGATTTGAACCTGCTGTTTATTCCATCCCTGCTACAAGCCTGAACCAAGAATTTTGCCATCACTGTATGTCATTGATTCCATGTAACCAATTCTAGCTCTCATCTCTATTTCTTTCCTTTTATGAATAACCCTTTAGATTTCAGATTCTAAGGGATTGGCAACAGTGTGATTTGTGGGTAAGATCTGATTTGTATATTGACCTGGGTCTGGGGCTTGGTCCTTTGGGATCGAGGGAACCTTTTTTCTTTTACTGGGGTATTGGTTTTCATAACCATTTGTCCCCATAATGAGTGGCACTGGTGGAGATACTGGGAAACTGGAGCGTCTAAGGGAATTGCTGTGTGACTTGTGGTTAGCCAGTGGGGTAAAACCAAAGTCCTCTCTGTCTGGCTGGTTTGGTTTGCCTTAGAGGTGGAAAAACCCCAGTCTTGGGCTGTAACTGCCCTGCTTGAAGCAGTTTGTCCTGAATAGGCACTCTCAGTTGGGTCCCGCCAGAACCAGCATTGTTACAGTGGCGTAGTCGTGCTAGGATCCACAGAACCAGGTCAATTAAGCTTTGGGTCAGAACCCCACGCGATCCAAATTTGAATTTTAGTAGTGAGAGTTTGGTTGGTTAAAGAGCAGTTGCAATGTGTGAGCAAAGAGCCTATGAGGGCCTTGGCAAAAAAGCCGTGAAAGGTTTGTGTTCAGAAAAGGGGATAAGCTTTAGAAAGAAAGCTACAAATCAAGAACTGAGAAATCTGTTAATGGCTGATGATCAGGAGGCAGGAGCATAGCCCTTAGTTGATGCTACAGAAGCTGCAGAAGCAATTGGAATGCAAGAGGCAGCAAATATGATTTAATTGGGGATCGGTCCTGCTTTGAGTAGGGGGTGGGACTAGATGACCTCCTGAGGTCCCTTCCAACCCTGATCTTCTATGATTCTAAGTAAACTGCAACTTGAGCATGAACAAAGACTGGCAGAAATAAGGCAAAAGTGGAAAGACTTCAGCTCCAAGTGAAAAAAGCAATAGAAGAACAGCAGAACTTTCCAGTATATAACAATGTTGGTATGTTGTTGTGACGAAGTGGGACTGTTCTTAATGTTTCCTCTGAATAGTGTGGGGGTGCCTCAGTTTCCCCTAGGCAGTTCTTAAGTATCTAGGTGGTGGGATAAGGGTGCGTGATCATTGCAGAGCCCTAGAGGGCAGGTGTGTGCAGGAGTCTGGACACAGAGAATGGCCGACACCCTGTTTCCTGGCAACTGATGGCCTGGACCCTCCCCCCCTGCAAGGTGAGAGCTAAAGGGTTGGAGAACAAAGGAATCAGGTGCCCTCCTGGCCCGGGAAAGGGAAAAAACCCCAGAGGAGGAGGGGCTGGAGGGAGTTTCAATTGGGGGCTGGCTGGGACGTGGAGTGAAGTGCAGACGTGGTTGTCTGGCTCACTGCCCCCCAGAATGGACCCGGCTGAGGGGTCCTGTTCTCTGTACCTACAAGCTCTGTTTTAGACCACGTTCCTGTCATCTAATAAACCTCTGTTTTACTGGCTGGCTGAGAGTCCCGTCTGACTGCGGAGTTGGGGGGCAGGACCCTCTGGCTTCCCCAGGACCCCGCCTGAGCGGACTGGCTGTGGGAAGTGCACGGAGGGGCAGAGGAGGCTGAATGCTCCGAGGTCAGACCCGGGAAGGGGGAAGCCGGGTGAGCTGTGTGTCCTGCAGACAGGCTGCTCACAGAGAGGAGACTTCCCCAGAGTCCTGACTGGCTTCATGGGGAGCAGTTCCAGAGCATTGCCCGGGGACTCCGTGACAACTGGTGGCAGAGGTGGGATGTACTGCACCCCGTGGACGGCGCTTCCTGCAGTAAGTGACTGGGGAGCAGTAAAACGAAAGGGGATTGACGGGGACCGGGCGTGCTGAAGATTCAGAGAGAGACGGTTTCAGGGGGCGGTTAACCCCTGGGAGTGTGTGACCAGAGAGAAGGACTTTTGCAGTAACAGGGTCCCCCGGGGAATTGCAGCGAGCGGTCCCAGGGGCGGAGGAGTCTGCAGCTCGACCCTGGCAAAGAGGTGGTGACCTCGAGAAGGGCTGGCACACGAGGGATTCTCCCTGGAGACTGTGGGGAGCCGCTAGGCTCAGGCTACCTGCCTGCCTGTAACCAGACCCCTGGGGCTCGCCGCCCCCCTTGCACACTGGAGAGGGGGCTCACGCTGGCTCTGATGCACTGAGGAAAGCAGCGAGCTCGCTGCCTACCCACACTGGGACAGCAAGGGCAGCGCTGAGCACAGGGGGAGCTGAGACCCCAGCTGAGGGGGGGGAGACGCAGGCAGGGCAGGGGATCTGTGGGGCGTGGCAAGGTGCTTGGTAAGGAAAGTCTGGGTGAACCTAGGCAGCCTTGTGAGCTGATGGCTGTGTCTAGTCAGCAGGGTGGGAAGGCGAGGAGAGTGGAAGATGAGTGTCCCTGGACCTTACCTGTTAGCTGGGTGGAAAATTGGGACAGTGAAGGAAACGTGCCTGTGTCTGCCAGGGGTATTGACTTGCCTATGGAGGGAGCTACCCCGATCTCCAAGCAGTTGTCTGTGACCAGCCTTGTGTGCTGGGACAAGGGGAAAGAGATCCCAAGCTGTGTGTCTGGGAAAGGAGAAAGTGTGTCCGGCTCTTCTTTGTCTGTGGAGCAGACAGAAGGGGCCTTTCAGCCTGTGACGGTTGAGGGTCGTGCAGTTGTCTCAGAGTTTGTTCTGGATTCAGCTAAAGCCCAGGAAGGGAAGGGTCCTAAGTTTGGGTCTGCTCGGGAGAATGGCCCTGTAACTAGGTCGCATCCAGTTAGTGTCTCTGCAAAATCCCAGAGACCAGACAATTCTGGTGCTTGTATTTTGCCTGTTGCTAGTGTGTTGTTGGGAAAGGGTGTAGCAACTCTGTCTAATCAGGGTGAGATCCTAGCCAGGGCACAAGGAGAGCATGAAGGTGATGTGATTGTGTTACCTACTGAGGGTGTGGAAACTTGTAGCAAGAAGGAAAAGATTCCTGAACTTGTGTGTGGCAAAGGGAAGGAGAATGCTTCCAACCTTTTATCTAGGAAGTCTGTCAGTTTGCCTGAAAAGGGGATTGTGTAGGAAGCCGCTGGATGGGCCAGAGGTGATTCTGGATGTAAGGGAGACCCAGAAAGAGTCTGTTGTTGCTCAGGAAAGTGTTCCTCTGGAGCAAGCCCTAGGTGAAGAGGGTAAGGGCAGAATTTCTGTGAGGGTTGAATTGTTGCATAGAAAAGCCCTCGGGAAAGGAATCCTCATGGAGTCTTTGCAAGCAGTTTACTGCAACTGAAGGGTGTGAAAGTGATTTAATCAAAAAAGGTTTCAGAGTAACAGCCGTGTTAGTCTGTATTCGCAAAAAGAAAAGGAGTACTTGGGGCACCTTAGAGACTAACCAAAGTTTCAGTTCCTAACGGCCAGAAATTTTCTGTTGTGAATGGATCCACTGACTTTCCTGTTGAAAGATCCAGTGTGGATAGCTTTGAGAAGGTCTCAGATGGAGTGAAAGCTGTTAAGAAAGTTAAACAGTCCTATAACGAAGTGGCTGTGTTTGGCCAGCTTGTTGGGGAGAAGACCCAATCCCAGTTTGACCCCCTGGGGTTTGGGGGTGGCCAAAGGGCATGGGCCACATAAACCTTCCCACATGCGGCCTGCGAGTGCTATTGACCACCCCCGACCTAAGGGACGGCGTGAAACTGGAAGGGCCTGGTGTAACTCCTACCAAGGAACGGGAGAGATGCTGGGGCATCCATGGGAATGTTGGTGGCTTCGAACTTCCCCAGGTCACCGGCTAAAGTGACCCCGCTCAGTTTGGTCTCGAAAGGGGGAGAGATGTGACGAAGTGGGACTGTTCTTAATGTTTCCTCTGAATAGTGTGGGGGTGCCTCAGTTTACCCTAGGCAGTTCTTAAGTATCTAGGGGGTGGGGTAAGGGTGTATGATCATTGCAGAGCCCTAGAGGGCAGGTGTGTGCAAGGGTCTGGACGCAGACAATGGCCGACATCCTGTTTCCTGGCAACTGATGGCCTGGGCCCTTCCCCACTGCAAGGTGAGAGCTAAAGGGTTGGAGAACAAAGGAATCAGGTGCCCTCCTGGCCCGGGAAAAGGACAAAGCCCAGAGGAGGAGGGGCTGGAGAGCTGGGACATGGAGTGAAGTGCAGACATGGTTGTCTGGCTCACTGCCCCCCAAAATGGACCCAGCTGAGGGGTCCTGTTTTCTGCACCTGCAAGCTCTGTTTTAGACCATGTTCCTGTCATTTAATAAACCTCTGTTTTCCTGGCTGGCTGAGAGTCCCGTCTGACTGCGGAGTTGGGGGGCAGGACCCTCTGGCTTCCCCAGGACCCCACCTGAGCGGACTTGCTGTGGGAAGCGCACGGAGGGGCAGAGGAGGCTGAATGCTCTGAGGTCAGACCCAGGAAGGTGGAGCCGGGTGAGCTGTGTGTCCTGCAGACAGGCTGCTCCCAGAGAGGAGACTTCCCCAGAGTCCTGCCTGGCTTCATGGGGAGCAGTTCCAGAGCATCGCCCAGGGACTCCGTGACAACTGGTGTTAGCGGTGGGATGTACTGCACCCCATGGACGGCGCTTCCTGCAGTAAGTGACTGGGGAGCAGTAAAATGAAGGGGGATTGACGAGGACCAGGCGTGCTGAAGGCTCAGAGAGGAGCGGTTTCGGGGGGCGGTTAACGCCTGGGAGTGTGTGCCAGCGAGAAGGACTGTGCAGTAATGGGGTCCCCCTGGGGACTGCAGTGAGCAGTCTCGGGGTGGAGGAGCCTGCGGCTTGGCCCTGGAAGAAAGAAGGACTTTTGCAGTAACAGGGTCCCCTGGGGGATTGCAGCGAGTGATCCCAGGGGCGGAGGAGTCTGCAGCTCAACCCTGGCAAAGGGGGTGACCTCAAGAAGGGCTGGCACACTAGGGGTTCTCCCTGGAAACCGTGGGGAGCTGAGAGCGCACAGGCCTGTGAGTCCACAACAACTTGGGAAGAGCGGAGTGATGGCCTGTCACCGTCTCCTTAAGAAGGACATTGTAACCCTGTGCAGAAAGAGAGGGTTGCGCATTGGAAAGTTCACCAAAGCAGAGTTCATCGTGCAGCTGGAGGAGGATGACCGCTCTAAGGAACAGATTCCTGACCCCAAATGGGGCTATAGCAGGGTCTGGGAGCAGCTGGAGTGGGAGCCAGGCATCCCCAAGACTCCTGTCCCCGACCAGACGGGGGTCTTCACGATCGGGTTCCCCATCGGGGGATCGGAGACCGACGGGATTGGAGCTGAGTCCGAGAGAGCCAGAGGACTTTGGGAGACAGCGAGAGACCGAGAAAGAGCTGCAGAAGCAGCAGCAGCATGAACTGGCGGTGGTGGGGCGGAGAGGCCTAGGGGACCTCCCCGGGGTGAGTGGGGATAGACCCCGGGGGGCCAGTTCCGCAGGGAACCTCGAGACTAAATTGCTGCCCTGGTTAAGGAGGGGGGGATGTGGATGCCCACCTCGCTGCCTTTGAGCAGGCTGGAGATTTGAACCAGGGGGACCCTGCGGAAAAGCCCCGGTGTCTAGCTCCCTTGCTGGGTCCCAAGGCCATAGACTCCGTCAGCCAGATGGGTGGGGAGGTGGACGGGCTCCCACTCCTGACCCCAACCTATATGTCTGGGTGGAGTTTCCTGGGGCCAGGCCCCTCGGACCCCCAGTGGGAGCGGAAGGTGATAGTCAATGGGGAGACATTCCTGGGGTGGCGAGATCCTGGGACAGAGAGAACTGTTGTCAGGCCCTGCGTGGTGCAGCCTCAGATGCTGAGGGGCTGTGTGAGCTGGGTGAGGGTCCGAGGGACGAAGCCCCTCGCCCTGCCTATGGCCCAGATCCCTGTGCAGACCCAGGAGGGGCGGGGCTGGCTGGCCGTTGGGGTTCTCCAGGATATCAGCTGCGAGACCCTGTTGTGGGGCGACTGTGTCTCTTTGGGACACGATCCAGGCCCTGCTACTGTATCGGCTAAGGGTTTGAATTTGAATCCAGGGAACCAATCGGCGGAGATGGAAATCGGAGGAGCTGCTAGGCTCAGGATACCTGCCTGCCTGTAACCAGAGCCTGGGGTTGGGTGGGACAGAGAGATGTTCCCTGTCCCCCTGCACACCAGAAAGGGCACTCACGCTGGCTCTGATGCTGTAAGGAGAGCAGAGAACTCTCTGCTTGCCCCCACTGGGAAGCAAGGGCAGCACTGAACATAGGGGAAACTGAGGCACCCCCACAATATTCAGAGGAAACATTAAGAACAGTCGCGCTTTGTCACACTTCCATTACCAACCTCTGCTTCCACATGGGATTAGATGTTAAATTGACTGAGAGACTACAAGTCATATCCAAAGTGTCTAGAGATGAGAGTTTACCTGCCATCCCCTGCATTCTCGAGGGATTAACTACACAGCTGTTCTACTCTGCAGACTCATAGAATCATAGAATCATAGAATATCAGGGTTGGAAGGGACCTCAGGAGGTCATCTAGTCCAACCCCCTGCTCAAAGCAGGACCAATCCCCAACTCAATCATCCCAGCCAGGGCTTTGTCAAGCCTGACCTTAAAAACTTCTAAGGAAGGAGATTCTACCACCTCCCTAGGTAACGCATTCCAGTGTTTCACCACCCTCCTAGTGAAAATGTTTTTCCTAATATCCAACCTAAACCTCCCCCACTGCAACTTGAGACCATTACTCCTTGTTCTGTCATCTGCTACCACTGAGAATAGTCTAGAACCATCCTCTCTGGAACCACCTCTCAGGTAGTTGAAAGCAGCTATCAAATCCCCCCTCATTCTTCTCTTCTGCAGACTAAACAATCCCAGTTCCCTCAGTCTCTCCTCATAAGTCATGTGTTCCAGTCCCCTAATCATTTTTGTTGCCCTTCGCTGGACTCTCTCCAATTTTTCCACATCCTTCTTGTAGTGTGGGGCCCAAAACTGGACACAGTACTCCAGATGAGGCCTCACCAGTGCCGAATAGAGGGGAACGATCACGTCCCTCGATCTGCTGGCAATGGCCCTACTTATACAGCCCAAAATGCCATTGGCCTTCTTGGCAACAAGGGCACACTGCTGACTCCTATCCAGCTTCTCGTCCACTGTAACCCCTAGGTCCTTTTCCGCAGAACTGCTGCCGAGCCATTCGGTCCCTAGTCTGTAGTCTCAGCTACCCAGTCTCCCCTGGGAACCTGGGCCACATACTCACTCACCGAATCAGCATGGAGACATTCCTCTCTCAACAACCTTGTCTCCCCAACAAGCTGGCCAAACCCAGCCACTTGGTTAGAGGACTGTTCAACTTTCTTAACAGCTTTCACTTCATCTGAGACCTTCTCAAAGCTATCCACACTGGGTCTTTCAACAGGAAAGTCACTGGATCCATTCACCACAGCCCAGAGCCAGAGGCAGCGAGGGTCCATTGCTCCGGGCAGGGTGTGAGAGCCAGACCTACCTGTGAGCAGACCCCAGAGGCACACGCAGCGGGGGTCCATCGCTCCAGGAGGGGCTGAGCGCCGTCTGCTCCAGGCACCGGAGGGTCTGGGCTCTGCAGGAAAGGGAAGTCCCAGACTGGCTATTTCATTATGTCCTGTCCTATGAGACAGCAAAACCACAGTCATTCTCAGGGGAATGAGACTGGTCAGGAGATGTGGAGGGGGCAACCAGAGGCCCACAGACGGAGGGGCACAGACACCCACCACCCACCGCACAACTCAGGCACCAGCAGCCTGTCCCTGCCTCTTGAGCCTCGTCTAGGAGAGGGCACAAGCAGGCCGGGGTGGGGCTCCGGGCAAGCCCCCCCCATCCCCCGGCAGAGCTGTGGGGGTGTCACACTCAGGCCCAGGGGGATGGAGAGGGAGGGTGCTTCCCTTTTTCACTCTTTGCTGCTTGTCAGAAACACACGCTCAGCGACCAGGCGTGAATTGTTTCCTGTATCAGGGCCAGAGAGCCTAGGCAGGTCCCCCGCCCCACCCCCGCAGAGCCTGGGGGCCAGGGCAGCTCCCCCAGCAGAGGCAGAAGGGGCCGGCAGCTCACCTAGTCTGGCCTGCTGGTAGCCGAGGCCCTTGACCCCCACCGCGGTCCCCCTGCGCCTGGCTCTGGAGGTACGAAGAGACGGAGACTCAACCATTGCCCCAGCAGCCTGTTCCCAGGGCTCATCAGCCTCCCTCCTGCCAATTGACACCTCATTGCTGACCGGACCTGGGCCATGGGGCCGTGCGCTGCCTTTCCCGGCTAGGTTCAAGCGCCCAGGGCAGTGCCGGGGGTTCTGGCTGTGCCGGGTCACACCCTGAGCACATCACCTCGCCAGCAGCTGTGTGAGAGCTAACCGGGCAGAGCTCTCTCTCACCCGCGCTGCCTGGCCAAGCACCCTCGTGGCTCTTTCCTGTCCCCGCTCCAACCTTTCAACACCCTGTTTAATCCGTAGGCACCAGACCTGGGCACAGGGTCCAGGATCGGTCTTGCCAACACCGAGTACACAGGTAACTCCCCACCACCACCCCCGCTCCCTCACTCGGGCCGGGGGGGAATTTGGTCAGGTAGCATCACCTAGTGGTCAGGGCTTAGGCCCGTGACTTGCAGAGGTGTTGTTGGTAGGGGAGCCCGGGCCCTCCCGCTCCACTGGACTCTGATCCAGGCCCCCCAGTGCTCTGGCAGTCGGGGCTCCGTACAGCTGCCCTCCGCGGCCTCTTCCTATCCCCCCGCGCTCGTCTCCAGGTCGCCGCCCGGGTGAAGGAGCGTGAGGGTGTCTGCTCACCCCTGGCCATCTCCAGTGGCTGCAGGTAGCGGGGCAGCTCTCATCCTCTCTCACCGGTAGCTGCCCCCTCCCGCGGTACGGCCCTCCTGGGCCAGCGCAGTCCACGGGCCGTCCCCTGCTGGGGTAGCCCAACAGACTCAAGGGGAATGACCAGACCTCGGAGTCCATATGCAGGGAGAGGGGGACGCTCCCCCCTTGGTGGTCGCTGCGGCAGGCCATCTGCAAGGGGCTGCTGTCATGGGGAGAGATTCTACCTTCCCCATCCCAACACCCCAGGGTCACGTCAGCTCTTGGCACCACAGCATCGCTCCGGGAGCTCGTGTTCAGTGCTCCTGTGAGGGCCAGGGCCTGAGCTGGGGCCAGGCCAGCCCGGCTGGGGAGCTGCTCTGCTCGGCCAGGTGGACGATGCTTCAGCCTGCAGGTCTCTGGGCTGAGCTTAGGGCTGCCCATGGGGGCTCCAGGTGTCTGACAAACCCTGCTCTGGCTGGAACAGGCTGCCGGGCAGGGGGCATCGGTCCCTGCGGAGGGGACACGTCTTGCCCAGGGTCTGGCTGGGTGGGACTCGCTGGACAGGGCTCCGGGGGTGGAGCAGGAGGCTGGAGCCCAGGGGCTCTGTCTGGGAGGGCTGAGTCCTCATGGCCTCTCCTGAAGGGTGGGTAGGACCCCTGGGACGGAGGAGGGTCTGGCCCACTGACAGGCTCCTCCAAGTGACTGTTCCAAAGTTGGGGGGTAGGCTGGATCCTGGGGAGCTGTGACAGCCTGTACATCCTGTTCAGAGTTGCTGCTTCCCAGGGCACAGCCCCCCCGGCTCTAGGGCTGGCCGCATTCCTGGTTCCTGGGTGCTGGCTCCTGAGCCTGGTTGTATTAACACGTTTGGCTGGAAGGGACCGAGCGCATCGAGGGACCCAGCCGCTCTGCAGGGCTGCCCTTAGCTACCGCTCCACGGCCTGGCCCATCGGCAGGTTTGGTCAGCAGGGATTGTATATTTCCTGCCAGATCCCAGAGGGCAAGGTGGGCTAGCGAGAGGACAGCGGACACAAGGGCTAAGCGACGCATGGCCAGAGGGGCAGGAGGCAGCAATGGGGGCTGGGCTCACTCAGACACCAGGCCTCTCAGCAGGGACTTGGAGCAAAGAGCAGAGAAAGAGGAAGGAAGCCGGGGTGGTATCTATGCAGTGGGGCGGGTGGACCCGAGTGCTGGCTGGCCTGCTGGGAGGCTTCCCCTTGGCTGGGGCCCAGCCAACGGCTGCTGTCACCGCAGACACAGGCTAAGGCTCATTGCGGCCTAAAGTCTGGCTGGGTGGGACTCGCTGGACTAGGGCTCAGGGGTGGAGCAGGAGGCTGGAGCCCAAGGGCTCTGTCTAGGGGTGCTGGGGCTGCAGGGCCTCCCTTGGAGGAAGAGGGAGACCCTGAAGGGGGAGGGTCTGGCCCACAGATGGGCACCTCCAAGGAACTAAATGCCAGGCTGCAACCCCCATCCTGCGGCTCTGGACAAGCTCTCAGCGACGGCCAGCTAGCCACAGACCTGTGACCGGTGTGACGAAGCGGGACCGAGAGTGCTAAAGGAGTTGGCGGATGTGACTGCAGAGCCATTGGCCATTATCTTTGAAAACTCATGGCGATCGGGGGTGTGACGAAGTGGGAGTGTTCTTAATGTTTCCTCTGAATAGTGTGGGGGTGCCTCAGTTTCCCCTAGGCAGTTCTTAAGTCTCTAGGGGGTGGGATGAGGGTGTATGATCATTGCAGAGCCCTAGAGGGCAGGGGTGTGCAGGGGTCTGGACACAGAGAATGGCCGACACCCTGTTTCCAGGCAGCTGATGGACTGGGCCTTCCCCCCTGCAAGGTGAGAGCTAAAGGGTTGGAGAACAAAGGAATCTGGTGCCCTCCTGGCCTGGAAAGGGACAAAGCCCAGAGGAGGAGGGGCTGGAGGGAATTTCAGTTTGGGGCTGGCTGGGACATGGAGTGAAGTGCAGACAGGGTTGTCTGGCTCACTGCCCCCAAAAATGGACCCAGCTGAGGGGTCCTGTTCTCTGCACCTACAAGCTCTGTGTTAGACCATGTTCCTGTCGTCTAATAAACCTCTGTTTTACTGGCTGGCTGAGAGTCCCGTCTGACTGCGGAGTTGGGGGGCAGGACCCTCTGGCCGCCCCAGGACCCTGCGTGGGCGGACTCGCTGTGGGAAATGCATGGAGGGGCAGAGGACGCTGAATGCTCCGAGGTCAGACCCAGGAAGGGGGAAGCTGTGTGAGCTGTGGGTCCTGCAGACAGGCTGCTCCCCGAGAGGAGACTTCCCCAGAGTCCTGACTGGCTTCATGGGGAGCAGTTCCAGAGCATCGCCTGGGGACTCTGGGACACCAGCACCGAGGTAGCCCAGGTGAGCCCTATGCCCTGGCCCTGGGAGAGCCCTGGCTGCTGCTGGCCTGTCTGGTATGGATCAGCCCCCGCCTGGCGGGGGAGCATGCCCACCCCGTTGGAGCCAGGAGCAGGCTGGGCCATGCACTTCTAGGGTCACAGCCCCTGTCATAAATATAAAGGGAAGGGTAACCACCTTTCTGTATACAGTGCTATAAAATCCCTCCTGGCCAGAGGCAAAACCCTGTCACCTGTAAAGGGTTAAGAAGCTTAGGTCACCTAGCTGGCACCCAACCCAAATGACCAATGAGGAGACAAGTTATTTTCAAATCGGGAGTGGGGGGGAAACAAAGGGTCTGTCTGTCTGTGTGATGCTTTTGCCGGGAACAGATCAGGAATGCAGCCTCAAAACTTCTGTTAGTTAGTAAGTAATCTAGCTAGAAATGTGTTAGAGTTCCTTTTGTTTAATGGCTGGTAAAATACGCGGTGCTGGATGGAATGTAGATTCCTGCTTTTGTGTCTTTTTGTAACTTAACGTTTTGCCTAGAGGGATTCTCTGTGTTTTGAATCTGATTACCCTGTAAGGTATTTACCATCCTGAGTTTACAGAGGTGATTCTTTTATCTTTTTCTTTCATTAAAATTCTTCTTTTAAGAACCTGATTGCTTTTTCATTGTTCTGAAGATCCAAGGGTTTGGGTCTGTGTTCACCGAGGCAAATTGGTGAGGATTTTTATCAAGCCTTCCCCAGGAAAGGGGGTGTAGGGCTTGGGGAGATATTTTGGGGGAAGACATCTCCAAGTGGGCTCTTTCCCTGGTCTTTGTTTAACATACTTGGTGGTGGCAGCGTAGGGTTCAAGGCCAAGGCAAAGTTTGTACCTTGGGGAAGTTTTTAACCAAAGCTGGTAAGAATAAGCTTAGGGGGTCTTTCATGCCGGTCCCCCCATCTGTACTCCAGAGTTCAGAGTGGGGAAGGAACCTTGACAGCCCTGCAAGCTCTTCCCGCACGGCAGTACTGAGCCCTGCGGCCATGCTTCACCCCCACGGACCCGGCGGGAGGCAGCGTCGCCATTGGGGTGGGAGGTCAGAAGGGCCCATTCGCTCACCCAGGTGACAGCCCAGGGCCCCGCACGCAGCTACCCAGCGCAGCCTGAGCTCCTCCCTGGCCTGGGCGCTTCACAGCTTGTGGGTGTCGCTGGTCAGGCGGGGCCTGAGGCAGAGCTTGGTGGGGTCCCCTCACTTAGTGGGGTGAATGGATGCCCCTGCTTTCTCTTCACCGTGAGCCCTGGGTGGGGCAGGCCAGCCTCCCGGCCTCAGCACCAGAGCGGGTCCCAGGTACCCTCGCTTGCGGCTGGGGCATTTGCGCAGCATCAGCACCTGTGATTTGGTCTGCAGACAGACAGCCCCAGCCCTAAGACCCCCCGCCCCGACCATCCTGGGCCCCAGGAAGACCCCAGCCCCAGAGTGCCCCTGCCCTGAGACCCCCCCGACCACCCTGGGCCCCAGGAAGACCCCAGGCCCAGAGTGCCCCAACCCTGAGACCGCCCCCGACCATCCTGGCCCCAGTGAGACCCCAGCCCCAGAGTGCCCCGGCCCTGACCATCCCCATGACAGCTGACGAGCAGGGTGGAGCTGGGGGCAGCAAGCCCTTTCATCCTGCCATCTGGTGCAGTGAGAGCTGCTGTGGGCCCCCCCATCCAGGGGTCCCGGCCGCGCTGGGGCTCTCTGACAAGCTGTGGGGGTCACACTCCCCCTAGGCCAGCTCTCCGTGCGTCACGGGGGAGCCTTGCCGTGGGGTTAACGGCCAGGCTGGGAGCACGCGGCAGCTCACACGGGTGCCGAGCGGCTCCGGGCTGGACCGTTGGGCTGTGCCCGGAGTCGGTGCTCAGCCTCCAGGCTGGCAGCACACAGGGCTGCTCCCAGGGTATCGCCCCCACCTGGCTCGCTCGCTCTGTCCCCCCTCCATCCCTCGTGCGTGGCGCTCCCCAGCCCAGAGATCTGCCCCACGTCCGACCTCCACACGTGCAGAGCCAAGTCCCTTTATTGGTGGCTGCCCCGGGGCGGGTCTCACGCCTTCTTGCCGCTCTGCTTGGCTGGGCTTCGCAGTCCTGGGGAGGGAAAAGGCAGATCGTGTGAGGACGGGGCAGGGAGCTCCCCCAGCGGGGCCTGGGGGGCAGAGCTGTGCCCCGGGTGTCCCGTCAGGACGGTGTTCCGCAGCTCAGGCATCTCGGCAAAGGGCAAGTAGGCTTCTCCTGGGGGCAGAAGAGAGAGGCAGGCGTGGGACGGAGGCCACAGGCTGGGGGTAACACAGGGAGGATGGGGGCCCTGGAGAGGGCCAGAGGCATGGAATGGGGGCTGCAGGGCATGGGGGTAACAGCAAGGGGCGGGGGCCATGGCAGTGGGGGTAACATGAGGAGGAATGGGGAGTCATGGGGAGGGGCGGCAGGCATGGAGTGGAGGGGAAAGACAGGGACATGGGACGGGGGCCACGGGGCACCAGGGTAACTCGGGAGGGGGAGGCGGTAACAGGTAGGGTTGCCAGGTGCCTGGTGTCTGGTCAAAAAGGGACCCGAGCAGTGTCCGGTCAGATGTACGGACCGGACACCAATAGTCCAGTTACTGCTGGTGTGGGAGGAGCCAGGTCATCAACCCACCCCAGCCCCTGTCAGCCGGGACCACCTCAGATCAGAGCAACGGGCCCGTCCGGCCCAGGGTCATCCCCCCCACCCAGATCAGACCAATGGGCCCCTCCAGCCCAGGGTCCCACCCAAATCAGACCAATGGGCTCATCTAGCCCAGGGGTTCCCACCCCCAGAACAGATCAATGGTCCCACCCAGCCCAGTGTTCTGCCACCCCCCAGAACAGCCCAATGGGTCCATCCTGGCCCCACAGGAGGGGCGCCCAGCTCTCTGAGCTTGGCCAGGGGGGTTCAGGGGAAGGCGGGAGGTGGCAGGAGTGGGGGGTGGTGTGGGGCTGAGGACACGGGGTGGGGCCCCAGTCTGGAGCTGAGCTTTGCAGAGTGTGTGTGACACGGGGATGGTGCCCCACAGAACTACACAACGCCCCATGTGGATGCTCTGACTCTGGCGTGAGTGGCCTTCTTCTGGCTTAGCTTCAATCCCTCCCAAAGGGACATCAGAGAAAGCCAGGGCAGAGGATGTTGGAAAACGCTGTATTAATTTTATGGACAATATAAGTGTGCCTCAGTTTCCCCATTCACTCTGTACCGTAACCCTCTGGGAGTGAAGGGGTAAATTTATTTCCTGGGACAGGGACAGGGTAGGAGGCAGTCAGCCAGCTGAGTTGGGGAATGGTGTTTCCTTGACGACGGAAAGGATTCCCCTCACTGGCTGGGAACTCCTGGTGGCCAGTGGCCATGGGGCGTGGCACACTCCAATGCCATGGGAGGGCTGATGAAGCAGGATTTTTGGGTAATATTTTTATGAAGCCAATGTGTGCCTCAGTTTCCCTCTCTACGTTATATTGTTACTCAGTGGGAACAAAAGGGTTAACGCTGCCCCTTGCCCAGCACGGGGGACACGGGGCGGGGGAGGGTCGCCTGCTGTTGGGGTGCAATGAATTGGGTCCTTACGGAACCGGCTGCTATGATGATGTGAGGCAGCAGGGAGGGGGAAGCGTTGACCTGGGAATGTGCCCTGGGGATGGGAGACCTGAGGGCCTGTCACCTGAGCCAGGAGGGGGAGGGGGAGGTAACACCTCTGCCCAGGAATGTGAACAGAGGCTGCAGAAGGGAGCCTGCTGCGGAGGTTTAGTTTTCAGTTTGGGGCTAGGTGGAGGAACACAGGGAACCCCAGGGCTGGGGTCTAAGCTCCCTGCTCCCCCAGAAGGACGTGATTGAGGGGTCCTGGTTGTACCCACAAACTCTGTTGTGGACTGTGTTCCTGTTGTGCAATAAACCTTCTGTTTTACTGGCTGGCTGAGAGTCTCAGTGGATCCCAGGAAGAGGGGTGCAGGACCTGGACTCCCCCACACTCCGTGACAACTGGTGGCAGCAGTGGGATGTACTGCACCCCGTGAACGGCACTTCCTGCAGTAAGTGACTGGGGAACAGTAAAACGAAGGAGGATTGAGGGGGACCAGGGGTGCTGAAGAGTCAGAGAGAGACGGTTTCAGGGGGCGGTTAACCCCTGGAAGTGTGTGACCAGAGAGAAGGACTTTTGCTGTAACAGAGTCCCCCGGGGGATTGCAGCGAGCGGTCCCGGGGCGGAGGAGTCTGCAGCTCGACCCTAGCAAAGAGGTGGTGACCTCAAGAAGGACTGGCACACGAGGGGTTTTTCCTGGAAACCGTGGGAAGCTGCCCGGCCTGCGAGTGGCCAGCAGGGAGATGTACGCTAAACGCCTGAAGAGCGACCTGGTGGAGCTGTGCAGGCAGAGGGGGCTGCGCATTGGGAGGTCCACCAAGGAACAGCTGATTGCCCAGTTGGAGGAGAGGGATCGCTTGGATGACCCGATCCCTGTCCCCGAGGGAAGCCACCCGGCAGATGCAGCGTGGGCCCTGGGGCCTGACCGGGCTGGGAGGGGTCAGACTGCTGCCCAGGACATCCCGAGACCCTTCCTACCTATGTCTGGGGGAGGGGTTGGGGGAAGCCCAGCGAATATGGAGGGCCCCCTGACCCCGGCAGCCAGCAGGGGATCCTCCCGGCAGAGCTCCCCATCCCTGGAGCTGAGGCGGCTGGAATGGGAGAGGAAGATGAAAATGAGGGAGCTGGAGGATCATGAAAAACAACGTCAACATGAGGAGAAACAACGTCAACATGAGCAGGAGGAGAAGGAGAGGGAACGTCAGGAGAAGGAGAAACAAAGACGGCACGAACTGGAGCTGGCCAGGCTGAGGAGCAGTGGGGCCCCGGCTGCGGTGAGTGAGGAGGGACCCAAGACTACAAGGAGCTTTGATAAGTGCTTCCTGGCCCAGGGTAAGGAGGGGGAGGACATAGATAGCTTCCTGACGGCCTTTGAGAATGCCTGCGAGATGCACAGGGTTGACCCTGCAGACAGGCTCCAGTTCCTCACCCCCTTACCGGACCCCAAAGCCGTGGAGGTGTACAGCCGAATGACAGGGGCGGAGGCAGGGGACTATGAACTGTTCAAAAAGCCCTGCTCCGTGAGTTTGGGCTGACCCCCGAGATGTACCGGAGAAGGTTCCGGAGTCAGCGTAAAACGCCTGAGGTCACCTACCTACAACGGGTCAACCGGATGCAGGGGTATGCCCGCAAGTGGACAGCTGGGGCCCGAGCTAAAGAGGACCTGCTTGACCTAATTGTACTGGAGCAATTGTATGAACAGTGCCCTTCCGACCTGAGGCTGTGGCTGGTGGACAAAAAGCTGGAGAACCCCCAGCACGCAGGGCAGCTGGCCGACGAGTTTGTGAACAGTCGTTCAGGGGGTAGCAGGGAGGAGTCCCAAAAGAACAGGCCCCCCCCGATGCAGAGAGAGAGTCACCAGGGGGCCTCCCAGCAGGGAAATAGGGAGAACCCCCTCCAAAGGGGAACGCCTGGTGTTGGGCCCCTCCGACCCGCTGTAGGGAACCAACGTGACCTGAGCTGCTATCACTGTGGCCAGAGCGGCCACATACGGACCCAGTGCCCCGGGCTCAGGGACAAACTGAGCAGACCCAACCTACCCAGGGTTAACTGGGTAGGGACCCAGCTGGACGAGGGGCAGACGACCCAGGAAAGGGGGTGTCACGGAGTGTGGGGGGGTCCAGGCCCTGCACTCCTCTTCCTGGGATTCACTGAGACTCTCAGCCAGCCAGTAAAACAGAAGGTTTATTGGACAACAGGAACACAGTCCAAAACAGAGCTTGTGGGTACACCCAGGACCCCTCAATCAAGTCCTTCTGGGGGAGCAGGGAGCTTAGACCACAGCCCTGGGGTTCCCTGCGTTCCTCCACCCAGCCCCAAACTGAAAACTAAACCCACCCAGCAGGTTCCCTGCTGCAGCCTCTGTCCACATTCCTGGCAGAAAGAACAGGAGGACTTGTGGCACCTTAGAGACTAACCAATTTATTTGAGCATGAGCTTTCGTGAGCTACAGCTCACTTCATCGGATGCATACTGTGGAAACTGCAGCAGACTTTATATATACACAGAGAATATGAAACAATACCTCCTCCCACCCCACTGTCCTGCTGGTAATAGCTTATCTAAAGTGATCATCAGGTTAGGCCATTTCCAGCACAAATCCAGGTTTTCTCACCCTCCACCCCCCCACACAAATTCACTCTCCTGCTGGTGATAGCCCATCCAAAGTGACAACTCTTTACACAATGTGCATAATAATCAAGTTGGGCCATTTCCTGCACAAATCCAGGTTCTCTCACTCCCTCAGGGTTTTTGGAGGGGGGTGAGGGAGTGAGAGAACCTGGATTTGGACAGGACAGTGGGGTGGGAGGAGGTATTGTTTCATATTCTCGGTGTGTATATAAAGTCTGCTGCAGTTTCCACGGTATGCATCCGATGAAGTGAGCTGTAGCTCACGAAAGCTCATGCTCAAATAAATTGGTTAGTCTCTAAGGTGCCACAAGTCCTCCTTTTCTTTTTGCGAATACAGACTAACACGGCTGTTACTCTGATTCCTGGCAGAGGTGTTACCTCCCCCTCCCCCTCCTTGCTCAGGTGACAGGCTCTCAGGTCTCCCATCCCCAGGGCACATTCCCAGGTCAACACTCCCCCCTCCCTGCTGGGTCACATCGTCACAGGGGGGCTGCCAGTTTACCACCTGCTGCGGAGGGAAGAGTACCCCCGGCCAGCTCCGCCAGAGGGCTGGAGGCTCTGGACTCAGGGTGCTCGGTTTACAGGGTGGGCGCGGGGCTGTCCCTCCGGAGAGAGTGCCTTGTTCCCCTGGAGGTGGATGGGAGGAAGGTCAATGGATACTGGGATACGGGCGCGGAGGTGACGCTGGCCCGGCCCGAGGTGGTGGCCCCAGATCGGGTGGTGCCCAACACCTACCTGACCCTGACAGGGGTGGGCGGGACCCCATTTAAGGTGCCTGTGGCAAGGGTACACCTGAAATGGGGGGCCAAGGAGGGCCCCAAGGATGTGGGGGTACACCACCATTTGCCCACTGAAGTTTTGATGGGGGGAGACCTAGAGGACTGGCCAAGCAAGCCCCAGACCGCCCTGGTTGTGACCCGTAGCCAGAGCCGGCGAGGGGCACTGCTCCCTGACCTCGGGGAGGGTACCGCACCGGAGGCGCAGGACTCTTCCCTGGTGGGGAGGGAGGGCCGAGGGGCACGGCTCAGAGAGGCTGAGGCCTCAGACCTGGCCACTGAGGGGGAACCGGGCCCCATCCCTTCCCCAGCCGCTGAGTTCCAGGCCGAGTTGAGGAAAGATCCCTCCTTGCGGAAGCTCAGGGACCTGGCCAACCTCAGGGTGGGACGGACCATGAGGAGAGGCTGCCAGGAGAGGTTCCTGTGGGAGAAGGGGTTCCTGTACCGAGAATGGGCTCCCACAAGGGAATTAGAGTCCTGTGGGATCAGGAGGCAGCTGGTGGTCCCCCAGAAGTATCGCCGCAAGCTACTGTACCTGGCCCATGACATCCCCCTCGCAGGGCACCAGGGAATCCGGCGCACCCGGCAGAGGTTGCTACAGAACTTTTACTGGCCCGGGGTCTTTACCACGGTCCGGCAGTATTGCCGATCCTGTGACCCCTGTCAGAGGGTGGGGAAGGCCCGGGACAAGGGGAAAGCGGCTTTGAGACCTTTGCCCATCATAGAGGAGCCTTTCCAGAAGGTGGCCATGGACATCGTGGGGCCTCTCAGCAAGACGACCCGGTCGGGGAAGAAATACATTCTGGTGGTGGTAGATTTCGCCACCCGCTGCCCCGAGGCAGTGCCCTTAGCTTCCATTGAAGCAGACACCGTGGCCGATGCGCTCCTGACCATTTTCAGCTGAGTGGGGTTCCCCAAGGAAGTCTTGACAGACCAAGGATCCAACTTCATGTCGGCCCTGCTCCGGTGCTTGTGGGAGAAATGTGGGGTCCGGCACAACTGGGCCTCAGCTTATCACCCCCAGTCCAATGGGCTGGTGGAGAGGTTCAATGGGACGCTGAAGATGGTGCTGAAAACCTTTATGAACCAGCATCCGCAGGATTGGGAAAAGTACTTACCTCACCTGCTGTTTGCATACAGGGAGGTGCCCCAGGAGTCTACTGGATTTTCGCCTTTCGAACTGTTATATGGCAGGAGGGTGAGGGGCCCCCTGGACCTGATGAGAGACGAATGGGAGCGGAAGGCCACTCCCGATGGAGAGTCAGTGGTGGAGTATGTCCTGATCTTCCGAGAGAGACTGGCTGAACTCATGGGCCTGGCCAGGGAGAATCTGGCCAGAGCCCAGAGGAGGCAGAAGGTCTGGTATGACCGCACGGCGCGGGCCCGGGCCTACGCCACCGGGGATCCGGTGATGGTTCTCATCCCTGTGAGAAAGAACAAACTACAGGCCGCCTGAGAGGGCTCTTTCAAGGTTGTCAAGCAGCTCAATGAGGTAAACTATGTGGTGGATCTGTCGAACCGGGCGCACCACCGCCGGGTGTACCATGTGAATATGATGAAGCCATATTATGCCAGGGGGAAGGTGGTGTTGGCCGTGTGTGGACATTGGGAGGAGCAGGGAGATGACCCTTTAGTAGATCTATTCCCTGGGACCAGAGCTGGTTCCCCCCTGGAAACAATTCCCCTCTCAGATCAGCTAACCCCTGCCCAGCAAGCTGAGGTCAGGGGGGTGCTGCATCCGTACCGACAGCTGTTTTCCAACCAGCCTGGACTGTGGAAGTATAACATTGTATAAGGGGACATGCTGGATACATTGTATATGAGAGGGCATGCCAAAACGTGTTACAAAGTATCTGAGGGAGCACACGTAGGGACAGTTAGCTTTTGAAAGGAGAAGCAATTAAGATAGAGCCAGCACGTGGAAGAAGCAGGCATCAGAATGGAAGGTGTGAAGGGCAATTAGTTAAGTTAACTGGAAGCTGTTAAAGGAGATTGTTAAGGGTGGCAGGTAATTGAAGATACGTGACTGGTCTCAGGGATCTCGAAGGGTGGTGACTAAAATCTTTTTCTTCTTTTGTCTGTAACTAGTTCTCCAAAAACTGTATAAATTAAGAGACACAAGCCCCACTTGGGGGGCTCACTTCTAAATGTATTAGCAGAGCAGCTTTGCTAATAAAACAGAGTGGTCTGATAAACTGTGAGTCTGAGTCAAACTTTGACAATTGGGAGGCCCCAGTGAGATGGCAAGCGGCTTCACTGAGGCTGTGTGATCCCTGACTGCCTTGCAGGACGATCGTGGCAGCCGGTGCCTGGACGCTTAGTCCAAGCGATCCTCCACAAGACAGAAAGGTACACAGCAGCAGCGCAGTCTATGCCATTGAACTTGTTTGTTCCCACTCTGTTCGGGTAAGGGTCCTTGGATCCAGCTTCTGGAATCAGACGTCTCAGGTAATTATTATTTTTGTGCTTTAACCGGTTTGAGGACTGTCTTGTCTTTGTGTCTATCCATCTTTCCCGTGGTGTGTGTGTGAATCTGGGAGCCATCTCTGTCCAGAGACTGGCTGACCAAGGGGTCCCCGTCCCCACGGTCTGAATAAGTGGAATCTGCACAGCTGCAGCCGCACCACGCCTTGGGTATAACTCCTGGTGTGAAAGCAAGGGCAGTTGAGTCAGTAGCCTGTGGGCTCCTTTCTGTGTGTTGCACCGGGTACCGCTCTGCTGAGCCCAATTTCCTTCTTGTGTGAGTGCTGTGTGAAGTCCTCCTGGATGGGTAATCAGAAGTCTAAGGTAGAACAGTTCCCTAAGGGAACTCCAGTTTATTTTATGTATTTTAGGAGGGGTCCGGACTCTTGTAGGTTTCTTGAAAAATGGTCCAAATTAGCTCTAGAGAACCCCAAATTACAGTGGCCACTGTTAGGTTCTTGGGACAAGGATCGAGTGGACGCTTTAAAAAGCAAACTCATCCTCCCAAAAACCAAATTGGAGAGAGGAGAAGTAGACTGCTTCATGCAGTGGTGGGAAGAGGCAAATCGTAGATGGACTGAGTCAAAACTCACCTCTTAAAAATTCTATCAAAAAACTAACCGTTCAATTGGATGCAGTCTCTCCCACCACTAGTCCGAGCGCTCCCCTTTGCCCAGTCCTGTGCAATGATCCGGATCAAACCCGACCCCCACCGTACTCCTGCGCAAATAAGAAATCAGAAAAGGAAAAATCTTCAGTGACTACAGATAATGAAAGTGAAGAAGATACCCTCATTGGCCTCGCAGCTCTGCAAAATATTATGAAGAAGAAATCCAAAGCAGACTGCAAAGATTCTCTTGACATCTCTTCTTGGAAAAGAGAACCTGATGGGAGGTTGATGAGAGACTCTGATCAAACTGTTGTGGCACCCTTACGAGTCCTTAAGATAGGAGAAAGTGAGTCCATATGGGATTATAAGCCCTGGACTCGTACGGAGCTTTTATCTATAGTTAAAAGTTTTCCCAAACCACAGGAAAACTCTGTCAAATTTGCTGAGGAGTTTCTGTTAATCTGTGAAACCTATGAACCCTCTGAGACGGATCTCCTCCAACTGTGTAAATTGTTAGCTCCTGCCAGTTATTATGAAAAATGTTTGGCTGCCGCAGACTGGCCAGCTGAGGCACGCCACTCAACCACAAAAAGTACTGGCCCAGATTCGGCATACAGAGACCGGTGTATGGCTCTTTGGAAGCGCCTGCATCAAGCCATTCCCAAAGTGTGGTCTCCTAAAACAAACTGGACAGCAATACGTTGCTGTAAGCAAGGGCAAGGAGAAAGCCCAGGCGACTATAGGTCCCGGCTAACTGATATTTTCCTACAACATTCAGGAATACAAGAGCCCGATGTAAATGGGCAAGGGGCCTTGGCACATGCATTTGTTGATGGTCTTCTCCCTGCCACAGGCAGCATGTTCAAACGAATAAGTGTGGGATGGGAGACTGAAACCATGGACAAATTGCTGGCAGTAGCAGAGCATTGCCACCGCACTTTAAAAGGAAAGGAGGAACAGTCCTCCCAAAAGTTAATGGCTCTGCAGATACAGCATTATTCAGGGCTAAGCAGACCACACCGGGGACAGGGACGGGGTTGCGGAAGCGGGCGGGGGCTGGATTAACTGGGGTTTGTAACTACTGTAAATAGCCTGGACACTGGAAAAAAGAGTGTCCAAGACGACCTAATAATTGTATGGGAAATCAAGTGAACCCCCCGCTGGTTCCTCCAGCTGATCCCCAACCCTATTTTTCACCCCAACAATGACGGGATGCTGGGGAACCTCACAAAGTTTTAGCTCCCTTATTACCTCTGTCCCCTACTGGAGAATGTGTCCTGACTGTAAATGATCTCTCTCTCCCTTTCCTTGTTGATACTGGAGCTTCTCTTTCTACAATCCGCACCACTGACTTGCCTGAGGTTCCCCAATCTGGAAAATCTGTGTCTGCTGTTGGCATTACAGGGATCCCTACCTCTTTTCCCCTCTCAAAACCTTTGTCTGTTCAGGTCAGTCCCCTCTCTGAGGAGCATGCATTCCTCCTCTCTGATTCCACCCCTGCAAACCTTCTGGGACGGGACTTGCTATGCAAACTTGGCTGTTCTATTTACTGCTCACCTCTCCTCTGCTCGCCTCACTAGGTATGAACTTTTGCTGCTTTCAGCCTTACATATCACTATTAAGCGCTGCTCCCGGTTAAACCCTGCTACCCTCCTTCCTTTACCTAGTGATGGTGAATCCCATGACTGCCTTGCAACTGTCTCCGCTATCACTGTCCCGCGCCCCGACCTTTCAGATGTACCTCTCCCTAACTCTGACCTGGTATTATTCACTGATGGGTCCTGTTATAGAAATGACCAAGGCCACCTTCTTGCAGGGTACGCTGTGGTCTCTCTCTCTGAGACCATAGAAGCTGCGCCCTTACCCTCTGTGAGCTCTGCCCAGGTGGCTGAACTGATTGCTCTAACCCGTGCCTGTTTTCTAGCCGAGGGGCTCTCTGCCACTATTTTTACTGATTCTCGGTATGCCTTTGGGGTTGTGCATGACTTTGGCACCCTCTGGCAGGCTCGAGGTTTTCTTACCTCTACTGGTACCCCATCAAGAATGGCCCCTACATTGCCGCCCTCCTGTAGGCAGTTTTACTACCGTCTGCCTTGGCAATTGTTAAGTGTACTGGCCACTCAGCAGCAGACACCGAGGTGGCAAAAGGTAATGCACTTGCTGATGCTGCTGCAAAACATGCCGCCACTATAAAACCTTCACCAGAAGCGTTTCTTGGTCCCCTCTCTGTCTCTGTAACGCCACCATCCCTGTCTCATCTCGCTCAGCTCCAGGATTCTGCCCCAGAAACACAGAGAGACTCCTGGAGTGCTTTGGGTTGCTCTTTGCAATCTGATTCCCTTTGGCCATCGCCCACCGGTACCTTTGTAGCCCCCCTCTCACTCTACCCGTCTCTAGCTGCCCTGCTACATGGTGTTTCGCATGTCGGCAAGGAGGGGATGGTCTCTGCTATGAGTAAGGCGGGGTGGTGGGCTCCCCATTTCAGCTCCTTTGCAACCCGCCACTGTGCCGCTTGTGTTACTTGTCAAAGCCACAATGTAGGCAAATCTGTAAAAGTAACACAAGGGTTCTGGGGTTTGCCTCAAGCACCTTTCCTACACTGGCAACTCGATTTTATACAAATGCCAAAGTGTCAGAAATATGAATTCATTTTAGTTATGTCTGTTTTCGGGTTGGATTGAAGCCTTTCCCTGTCACAAAGCTGATTCATTGTCTGTTGCAAAATGTCTGTTAAACCACATTATCCCTAACAAGGGAATTCCTGCCACTTTGTCTAGTGACCGGGGAACACATTTTACCGGAAAAATTGTTCAACATCTAAACCAGGTCACCCACCTGTTGCACTGCCTTTACCATCCACAGAGTGCAGGGGCAGTTGAAAGGCGAAATGGTATGCTTAAAAATAAGCTGGCAAAAATCTGTAGTTCCACAGGGTTAAACTGGCCAGCTGCTTTACCACTGGCCCTTATGGAAATTCGGTCATCCCCATCCCAGAGACACAAATTGAGTCCATTTGAAATCATCATGGGACGCCCTATGCGAACAATGGCTACTATTACCCCAGCCCCAGACCTAAACCTAACTCACAGCACGCTCCTCCAGTACTGCAAAGGGTTAATGCAAGCTGTGAGCTCTTTCCATTCGCAGGTGCGAGCAGCTTGGCCGAGGGAACCCACCTCTGCTGCCTGTCACACTCTTGAGCCTGGTGAGTGGGTCTAACCACCTTCGGAAGCACGCCTTGGAACCCCGGTGGAAGGGTCCATACCAGGTACTGCTCACCACCCAGACAGCAGTGAAGTTATCTGGCATCGCTGCACGGATCCACGCCTCACAGTGTAAGCCAGCGCCACCTCACAGGGACCAAGCACCTCTGCAAGACCACGCAGAACCAGCTTCAACCCCAGAAGACAAAGAGGAACAGCCTGCAATACCTTACAATCTGCGCTCTCATAAGGGTTGCCAGAAGCAGAGGGTAAGCAGACAGCAGGACCCAACAAACAAGAAGCAGTAGTGAGCCTAGCGCCTACTGCCTGGTGGACGTAAAACCATGACTGCGGTTCCCTCGAAAGGGGTTGTCGGAACCAGAAAGGGTCCTGCTTCCAACCCTGATATTCTATGATTCTATGATTCTATGTGTCCTTTGAGAAGCTTAATCCTCAGCTACTGTGTCCTGAGGGTCTGGGGAATCCAGAGTGCTAATCTAATGTTGTTAAATGTCACCAGTGAAAGTAATGAAAAAGAACGATTGATGTATGGAATCCAGTAAGTCATTGGTCATGGGCATAGCCTTGACCAAAAGGGGGGATTGTGGAAGTATAACATTGTATAAGGGGACATGCTGGATACATTGTATATGAGAGGGCATGCCAAAACATGTTACAAAGTATCTGAGGGAGCACACGTAGGGACAGTTAGCTTTTGAAAGGAGAAGCAATTAAGATAGAGCCAGCACGTCTAAGAAGCAGGCATCAGAATGGAAGGTGTGAAGGGCAATTAGTTAAGTTAACTGGAAGCTGTTAAAGGAGATTGTTAAGGGTGGCAGGTAATTGAAGATACGTGACTGGTCTCAGGGATCTCGAAGGGTGGTGACTAAAATCTTTTTCTTCTTTTGTCTGTAACTTCTCTGTAACTTGTTCTCCAAAAAGCTGTATAAATTAAGAGACACAAGCCCCACTCGGGGGGCTCACTTCTAAATGTATTAGCAGAGCAGCTTTGCTAATAAAACAGAGCGGTCTGATAAATTGTGAGTCTGAGTCAAACTTTGACAGGACGCACTAATCGGACTGTCCACCGGGTGCAGATAGGGTTGCACCCGCCGATAAGATGCTCCCCCTTCCGAGTCACAGGGAAAACTGCTCAGGACCTGGAAAGAGAGGTCCGGGTCATGCTGGCTTTGGGGGTGATCCAGCCATCGGCCAGCCCTTGGGCCTCGCCGGTGGTGCTGGTCCCCAAAAAGGACGGGTCGATCCGGTTCTGTGTGGACTATCGGAAGCTCAATGCCATCACAGTATCTGATGTCTACCCCATGCCCAGGCTTGACGAGCTCCTAGACAAGCTGGGAGGAGCTCGGTACCTTACCACCATGGACCTTACAAAGGGCTACTGGCAAGTGCCGCTGGATGCAGATGCCCGGCTGAAGTCGGCCTTTATCACCCCTCTGGGGCTCTAGGAGTTCCTGACCCTGCCTTTCGGCCTCAAGGGAGCGCCGGCCACCTTCCAGCGCCTGGTGGACCAGCTACTGAGGGAGATGGAGAGTTTTGCTGTGGCGTATATTGATGACATCTGTGTCTTTAGCCAGACCCGGGAGGACCACGTGTCCCAGGTTAGACAAGTGCTGGACCGACTCCAGGAGGCTGGGCTGACTGTAAAAGCGGAGAAGTGCAAGGTGGGGATGGCGGAAGTATCTTACCTGGGCCATCGGGTGGGGAGCGGCCGCCTAAAGCCAGAACCAGCTACGGTGGAGGTGATCAGAGAGTGGCCCGCTCCCCACACCAAAAAGCAGGTCCAAGCCTTTATTGGGATGGCAGGATACTACCGAAGGTTTGTGCCCCACTTTAGCGCCATAGCCACCCCCATCACTGAGCTATGCAAGAAGGGGAAGCCAGACAAGGTGGTCTGGACCGAGCAGTGCCAGGAGGCTTTCCGGGCGCTGAAGGAGGCTCTGGTCAGTGGCCCAGTTCTGGCAAACCCAGACTTTGACAAGCCCTTTGTGGGTGTTCACCGACACCTCAGACACGGGACTGGGGGCGGTGTTAATGCAGGAGGATGAAAAGGGGGAGAGACACCCCATCGTGTACCTGAGCAAGAAGTTGCTACCCCGGGAGCAACACTACGCGGCCATCGAGAAGGAGTGCCTGGCCATGGTGTGGGCCCTCAAGAAACTAGAGCCCTATCTCTTCGGGCGACACTTCACCGTCTACACCGACCCCTCTCCCCTGACCTGGCTGCACCAGATGAAAGGAGCCAACGCCAAGCTCCTGAGGTGGAGCCTGCTCCTGCAGGATTACGACATGGACGTGGTCCACGTGAAGGGAAGGGCCAACCTGATAGCGGACGCGCTGTCCCGGAGAGGGGGCCCCGAACTTCCCCAGGTCACTGGTCACAGTGACCCCGCTCAGTTCAGTCTCGAAGGGGGGAGAGATGTGACGATGTGACTCAGCAGGGAGGGGGGAGTGTTGACCTGGGAATGTGCCCTGGGGATGGGAGACCTGAGAGCCTGTCACCTGAGCCAGGAGGGGGAGGGGGAGGTGACACCTCTGCCAGGAATGTGATCAGAGGCTGCAGGAGGGGGCCTGGGGGGGGGGGGGTTGTTAGTTCCAGTTTGGGGCTGGGTGGAGGAACGCAGGGAACCCCAGGGCTGGGGTCTAAGCTCCCTGCTCCCCCAGAAGGACGTGATTGAGGGGTCCTGGGGGTACCCACAAGCTCTGTTGTGGACTGTGTTCCTGTGGTCCAATAAACCTTCTGTTTTACTGGGTGGCTGAGAGTCTCAGTGGATCCCAGGAAGAGGGGTGCAGGGCCTGGACTCCCCCACACTCCGTGACACGGGGCTCAGCATGGGGGGGCCACACCACCTCCCCATGTACAAAGAGCAGGCCCAGTGCCTAGTGCTGGAGGGGGCTGTGTGACGAAGCGGGACTGTTCTTAATGTTTCCTCTGAATAGTGTGGGGGTGCCTCAGTTTCCCCTAGGCAGTTCTTAAGTATCTAGGGGGTGGGGTAAGGGTGTATGATCGTTGCAGAGCCCTAGAGGGCAGGTGTGTGCAGGGGTCTGGAAACAGAGAATGGCCGACACCCTGTTTCCTGGCAACTGATGGCCTGGGCCTTCCCCCCTGCAAGGTGAGAGCTAAAGGGTTGGAGAACAAAGGAATCAGGTGACAGGCTGTGCAGGGGGAATGGTGCAGGGGGGCGGGGGCCAGACATGCCTGGGGCTCCGTGCCAGCTACTCTGTCCCAGGACAGGCGTGTCCCTGGGGCTACTCCGGAGGTGACAGCGCTGCCATGGGGCAGGGCAGTGGGGGTTCTCCCCAGGGTGATAAGCCCTGGGGCTCCAGGGGTGACTGAGCTGGGGGCCGCACTGCCATGGGCCAGACCCTATGTGCTGCCATGGGAGCGAGGGGGGCAGAGGCCAGGCATGTGCACCCCCCATGCTGCGCATACCAAAGGGCCGGCCCCCTTTTCTCCGAGTCTCGGCCGTCTCGAAGAAGGTCTCGTGCTCCTCCCAGCGCCGGTCGCAGGCCGCACACAGGAAGTTGGACTCAAAGCAGACGCACCAACAGCCTGTGTGGGGAAGGGCAGGGCTCAGCCCGGTGGGGATTCAGGGCCCCTGGGTTTTGGCCAGAGCATCCGAGAGTCCCCAGCACCCTCCCTCCCCCTCCCCCTAGCACCGGCAGCCTCCGGCCAGAGCACACCCAGCCACAGGCACCAGGGAGACACTTTCTGTGCCACACGGTTGGCAGGAAATGCCCAGGGGACATGCAGTGACAGCTCATGTGCACACACGCACACAGACACCCCACAGACACACACACACATTCACACAGAGTGACAGCCCACGCGCACCCCCACCCCCACATGTACACACACAGTGACAGCCTGTGACGAAGCGGGACTGTTCTTAATGTTTCCTCTGAATCGTGTGGGGGTGCCTCAGTTTCCCCTGTGCAGTTCTTAAGTCTCTAGGGGGTGGGATAAGGGTGTAGGATCATTGCAGAGCCCTAGAGGGCAGGTGTGTGCAGGGGTCTGGACACAGAGAATGGCCGACACCCTGTTTCCTGACCACTGATGGCCTGGACCCTTCCCCCCTGCAAGGTGAGTGCTAAAGGGTTGGAGAACAAAGGAATCAGGTGACCTCCTGGCCCGGGAAAGGGACAAAGCCCAGAGGAGGAGGGGCTGGAGGGAGTTTCAGTTTGGGGCTGGCTGGGACATGGAGTGAAGGGCAGACGTGGTTGTCTGGCTCACTGCCCCCGAAAATGGACCCAGCTGAGGGATCCTGTTCTCTGCACCTGCAAGCTCTGTGTTAGACCATGTTCCTGTCGTCTAATAAACCTTCTGTTTTACTGGCTGGCTGAGAGTCACGTCTGACTGTGAAGTTGCGGGGCAGGACCCTCTGGCTTCCCCAGGACCCCGCCTGAGCGGACTCGCTGGGGGAAGCGCAGGGAGGAGCAGAGGAGGCTGAATGCTCCGAGGTCAGACCCAGGAAGGTGGAAGCCGGGTGAGCTGTGTGTCCTGCAGACAGGCTGCTCCCAGAGAGGCGACTGCCCCAGAGTCCGGCCTGGCTTCGTGGGGAGCAGCCCCAGAGCATCGCCTGGGGACGCCGTGACACAGCCCGTGTGCATACTACTCACACTCACACACACGCACGCGCAGTGACAGCCCACGTGCCCACCCCCCCGCAGGCATGCACACGCTCTCTGCCCCGCGGCCGCACGCCCGGCCCGTAGCTGCCCCCACCTGCGGCTCGACAGGCGCGGCGGGCGCTGGGCGCGTGCTCCTCGTGGCCGTGCTGGCAGCGGCATGTGGCCCGCCAGGTGGAGGGGTCGAAGCCAGCTCTCCTCCTCAGCCAGAACTCGCCCACGTCCTCGGGCCGGGAGGGGATGAAGATGAAGCTCTGGCATTTGCAGCTGGGCACGATGCAGGGCATCCGCGCCCGCGTCTCTGCAGAGCAAGTGCCCGTCACCCCTTGGGCCACACACAGCAAGCCCTCCCCACCCCCGGGGAGAGCCCCAGGAACTGCCCGGGGGGCACTGCCCCAGAGAGCCCCCCAGGCTGGGGTGCACGGGTGCTGAGCTGGGGGCACTGCCCCATAGAGCCCCCCAGGCTGGGGGGGAGGCCCAGGCTCTGAGCTGGCAGTCTGGGTGTGGGAAGGGGGAGAGTCTCTTCGGGGCTTGGCTGTCTCTAGGATCCCCGCTCTGCCCCAGAGAAAGCCCAGCCTTTGAACACTGCCAGGCTGCTGCTAAGGAGACCTGCCTGCTCTATGAAGGGCCCCACCCCAGCACCCCCTGCCCCACAGCCTGGGGCCAACAGAGGAGGGGACCGAGCAGCAGACAAGCTCAGAGGCAGCAGGAGGGGATTGGAGCTGGGTGTGCAATGAGGGACCCCTGCCCTGGCCTGGGGGATGGGCACACGGGCTCCATGGGACAGAGTGGGGCTGACCCATCACTGCCAGCCTAGAGTGCACGAGGCTGGCGGGGAGCAGGGCCAAGAGGGGAACTGGTGCCTGGAGAGCTCACACACTACCCCTACGCACTACTGCCAGCCCTTCCCCACTGAACCCGGGCACCCAGACCCCCGACACAGGCCTGGCACCCCCCCAGGCCCCACCAGCCCTACCCCATGGCGCCTCACTACCCCGTACTCACCAACACGGGCCTGGTGCTCCCCAGACCCGCCAGCCCTGCCCCAGAGCACCCGGCTGCCCCGTACTCACCAACACGGGCCTGGCGCCCCCCCAGGCCCCACCAGCCCTGCCCCTCGACACCCAGGCACCCCGTACTCACCAACACGGGCCTGGTGCTCCCCAGACCCGCCAGCCCTGCCCCTCGACACCCAGGCACCCCGTACCCCCTAGTGCCCCACCAGGCCCTGCCAGCCCTGCCCAATGGCACCCCCGGGCACACGGTACTCACCAACATGGGCCTGCCAGCCCTTCCGCATGACACCCGGGCACCCCGTACCCCCTGACACAGGCCTGGCACCCCCCCCAGGCCCCACCAGCCCTGCCCCAGAGCACCCGGCTGCCCCGTACTCACCAACACGGGCCTGGCGCCCCCCCAGACTCCGCCAGCCCTGCCCCAGAGCACCTGGCCGCCCCGCACCTACCGACATAGACCTGGTGCTCCCGCAGGAGGTGCCCGCAGAAGCACTTGGAGAGGTCACCCACGCGGAAGCAGTCCCACAGATACTCGGGGCAGCGCCAGCCGATGTAGAGACCTGTGGGCAGGAGGGGGTCAGCCCTGCCCAGGATCCTCCATCTCCTGCGCTGGTGGTCCCAGCCAGGTCCTGGGCTCCCGAGTTACATGCTGCGCCCCTTAGTCCCAGGCTAGGCTCCCTGGCCCCTCCTGAGCCCCCCAGCTCCAGCCCGCGGGGCTCGGCGCCATTCCCCAGCGAGCAGAGGGGTCCTGCGCCCCCCGCGAAGGGCCCTACCTGTCTGCATGGCCTTGAGGGCCGCCTCCCTCTCCAGGTGGAACAGCTCCTGCACCTCCCTGCCGAACTGCTCCCGGTGCATGGCCTTGGCCACCGCCACCAGCTCGGCCCTCCTGGCCGGGACGATGGGCCGCACCGAATAGCCTGGGCAGAGACGGGGCGGGGTGAGTGGGCAGGGGCAGCCTCCCCACCTGGGACCCTCCCCGACCCATGGGGCCTGGCCCGGCTCTCTGAGCCCAGGCTCTGCATGGGACTGACTGCCCGGAGCCCCCACTCAGGGTAGCAGAGCTGGCAGCCAGCCCACCCTGGCTCTGCCGGTGCCCCTCACTTCCAACCCACACCCCGCTGCTAGCCCAGCCCTGGGCTCCCCACAGTCCTGCCAGTGCCCCTCACTTCCAACCCACATCCCCCTGCTAGCCCAGCCCTGGGCGCCCCATAGTCCTGCCGGTGGCCCTCAATCCCAACCCACACCCCGCTGCTAGCCCAGCCCTGGGCTCCCCACAGTCCTGCCGGTGCCCCTCAATCCCAATCCACAACCCCCTGCTAGCCCAGCCCTGGGCGTCCCTCACCCCACAGCACCGCTGATGCCCCTCACTCCTGACCCACACCCCCCTGCTAGCCCAGCCCTGGGCTTCCCAAACACAGCCCTGCCGGAGCCCTCAACCCTGATCTGCAGCCTCTGCTACCCAAGCTAGGGGGTTCCCCTACTCCTGGACCCCTCAATCCCCATTCATCGCCTTGGGTGCTGGGGCACGTTTACACCCTCTTCTCCTAGCCATGCCCCTCCCCCAGCCTTTTACCTGGCAGGGCGTGGGGCTCAGGGTCGGGGGGAGATCGGCTGGGTCAGAGCCGGGAGGTCGTGCTGGTGCTGGAGGCGGCTTCGCAGCCCTGGATCCCGAGGCCTCAGCTCACCCCATCGAGGGGAGATGGGGCCCCGTGGCCCATTCGGCCCTTGGCATTGCCGGCCCCAGCGCCAGCTCTGGGTTACTCCCGGGGGTGGGGGTGACCTACCCACAACCGCTGTCTTCGCTGCTTTCTTCTTCGTGCCCCCCAGGGGCTTGTGCTTCGTCTGGGTGTGGATGTCGGTCACTTCCACCTCCTCCTGGTCCTCCTCCTCGTCGGCCTCCACCCCAGCCCCAGCCGGCTCCTCGTGGGACGGGCCCGAGGGCTCCTGGCCTGGCAGGGGGGACGCATCCGAGGGCTCCTCGGCCGGCGGGGGGGATGGGCCCGAGGGCTCCTGGCCTGGCAGGGGGGACGGGCCCGAGGGCTCCTGGCCTGGCGGGGGGAACGGATCCGAGGGCTCCTGGCCTGGCGGGGGGGACGGATCCGAGGGCTCCTCGGCCGGTGTGGGGGACAGGCCCGAGGGCTCCTGGCCTGGCGGGGGGGACGGATCCGAGGGCTCCTCGGCCGGTGCGGGGGACGGGCCCGAGGGCTCCTGGCCTGGCGGGGGCGACCAGCCCCCCTTGCCCTCCATGCTGGACTCCTCGCCCTCCATGGCTGGTTCTGCCCAGACAAAGGGTGGGCCAAGCCTGGGGCCTGGGGCCAGCTGTTGTTGGATGCTAGGTTACGGCTGTTGTCTGTTGCTAGGTAACTGCGGTGGCCGTGGTGACTCTGGGAGCAGGCCAGGGATTGGCCAGGGAGAGAACTGGGCTGCGTGATACCCCCTGACTGGCCCAGCTCTGATAGCCCCCCGGGGGACAGGGCTGCGGGGTCACAGGGGCAGCACCCCAGGTCCCTGCAGGGATGTGGGGTCATAGTGCAGGTTTCATGATTGCCCAAGGGGGAATCAGATACCAGGGTGATGGGTGCAGGAGACTGACAGGCGGGGGAGGCAGGTGTGGGGTCAGAGGGGCCGGGGGTTACTGGGGAGCAGAGTGATGTTTTAATTAGGAGGGGCAGTATGGGGAAGTGGTTAGAGCAGGGGGCTGGGGCCAGGACTCCTGCGTTCTGTTCCCAGGCTCTGTCTAGGTTACACAGGGATGCTAATCTACTGGGGGGGTGGGGGGGGCGGGTGTGCGGTGCCCCAGCAGAGCACTCTACAGCACAGCAAGGAGGCCCCATTCCCACAACAACAGGAAGGGGGGCCATCCCCAAAGCAACAGGAACAATGGGAAGGAAGATCAGGCAGGGTTAGGCTCAGGGTAGTGCTTAGGTCAACGTACTTGGGTTGATGCAGTGTTAGTGTAGACACCGTGTTGCTTATGTAACCTTTCTGCCAGGTGGAGCCGGCAGCAACCAGGGCCGGGTTCCATGTCTAGAGGTTCCTTTCCATCCATCCAACACAGAACCGGCTTGAGCCCCCACCCAGTGACCTGGGACAATTACACCCCAGCCCCAGGGCCTCTGAGAAGCAAAACTTCCCCTCTCACAAGCACAGAGTCCGAGGGTAGAAAAGAAACTTTTAATAAAAGGAGGGAAGTAACTCGGAGTGAATTTGGGAAAACACCACACACAGGGTTCATAAACCTAAACCATGAATAAAGACCCCCCCTCCCCAAGTAGGTCGGGCAGTGCCCTTTTCCCCTCAGGGTCTTAGCTCCAGCAACCCAAAAGTCCCTTTCACATGCCCGACCTGACCCTTCTCTGCACCCCCCTCACAGTTGCTGTCCTCGGTCAGTGCAGACCCAGAGTTCACCTCTCCCCTGCGTGGGGTAAAGAGGCACCTGACTCGCTCCGCTGCTTGGGCACTCGCTCGCTGCTTCCACTGGCCACCTGCTCACCGCTGCACCAGCCACTCGGTCACCAGCCGACTGTCAGTTGCCTTCTGCCTCTCGGCTGTGACCTTGGCACATCCGTCTCTGAATGATTGCCAGCTCTCTGCAGGCTGCCCCATCTCAAGGGATTCCAGCTCTCAGTGGTTTTAGCTCTTAGCAGGCAGGGCAGAAACACAGTCCTACCGCAACCCGTTCCAGTTCTGACTGGGCATTTAACAGAACAAAGAGGCGCCTAAGGAAGCCTATTTAGCTCTATTCTTTGAGCAGTGGAGGGAGCAGACCAGGGAGGCCCCTGCAGTGTACGCAGCCTCCAAGCTGGGGAAACCTGCTTCCACCCCTGTTACTGTCAGAGGACTCTGACATTCAAGCTCCCGACTTAATCAGGTTCTTGCAACTGAGGGGGACAGGTTGAGCACACTCCTGGTTTCCTGTATTCCTACAATGATTACAGCGTTGGTAACCATATTTCACTACCCCGGAGTTCAGTACTAAGGTGATTTGTACCCAACATCAGCCACAGTTGATCACTTTTTGCTGCATATGTAAGCAGAGTAGGAACATAAACACAGCCAAGTCTCCCCCTCCCAGCTAGCCGTCAGGGAAGCAGTGATTCAGCCCCTGCTTACACTTGCACTGACTGTTGCTGCCTTTCAGAAGCCATCCCACAATGCCCGCCACTGACAGCTAAATTGGCACATGCGCTCCTGGTGAGAACGCACACCACCAACACAAGGAGTGTAGTGTGGATGTGTAAAACTGATTCACTGATGCAGTGGCCGTACGTCAGTGTAACTTAGGTCAACTTAATTTTGTAGTGTAGACTTGCCCTTACCCTGCCCTGAGAGCAAACAATCCTTTTCCACCCACTGGATAACATTGCAGCACATTGGGGAAACTGAGACACACACAGGCTTCGTAAACATATTACAAACCATTCCCCCTTCATCACAAAGGGTCCCTGTATAAACAACTCCTTGCCCTACCCCAGAGGGGCCACATCTCAGCACTGGGCAAAGGGTCCCTTCATGAACAACCCTGTGCCCCACCCCAGAGGTGACGGCATCTCAGACCGAAGCGAGGGGTCCCTGTATAGACAACCCAGTGCCCAGAGGCAGTTACAGAGGGGCAGGGATCCAGGCCGTCCCAGGGCACTCTGGTGGGGATGTGCAGTGAGGCTGACTGGCCTTCTGCCCCACTTGAGAGCGAGGAACCACTACAGCATGGAGCCGCAGCAGCTCTGACGTCTTAGAAGCCGATATTCCAAGTGCTTAGCTGCACCCCCTGCCCTGCGCTCTGGGTGGTGGGTATTTCAGCCCCTTCTTGATGGGTCTCGGGCCGAGTCTGGCTGCAGGATGGTGTTAAAGATTCTCTAATTGATCCTCTGACCCCGTTCGCCCTTGCAGCCTGTGCCCATGGAGCTCAGAGCCACAGTGCAGTGTGGAGATGGAACAGCCCCATGACACTAGCAAGCCAGATGCCAGCTCATGCCAAGGTCCCCAGGTCTCAGCTGAACACTGACAAGTACTTGGATGGCCCAAGTCTGACTCACCTGGGTGTTAGTGTCTGTCACGGAGTCCCTGGGCGATGCTCTGGAACTGCTCCCCACAAAGCCAGTCAGGACTCTGGGGAAGTCTCCTTTCTGTGAGCAGCCTGTCTTCAGGACACACAGCTCACACAGCTTCCACCTTCCTGGGTCTGACCTCGGAGCATTCAGCCTCCTCTGCCCCTCCATGCGCTTCCCCCCAGCGAGTCCGCTCAGGCGGGGTCCTGGGGAAGCCAGAGGGTCCTGCCCCCCAACTTCGCAGTCAGACGGGACTCTCAGCCAGCCAGTAAAACAGAAGGTTTATTAGACGACAGGAACATGGTCTAAAACAGAGCTTGCAGGTGCAAAGAACGGGACCCCTCAGCTGGGTCCATTTTGGGGGGCAGTGAGCCAGACAACCACGTCTGCGCTTCACTCCATGTCCCAGCCAGCCCCAAATTGAAACTCCCTCCAGCCCCTCCTCCTCTGGGCTTTGTCCCTTTCCCGGGCCAGGTGGTCACCTGATTCCTTTGTTCTCCAACCCTTCAGCTCTCACCTTGCAGGGGGGGAAGGGCCCAGGCCATCAGTTGCCAGGAAACAGGGTGTCGGCCATCCTCTGTGTCCAGACTCCTGCACACACCTGCCCTCTAGGGCTCTGCAACGATCACACACCCTTACTCCACCCCCTAGATACTTAAGAACTGCCTAGGGGAAACTGAGGCACCCCCACACTATTCAGAGGAAACATTAAGAACAGTCCCACTTTGTCACAGTGTCATTAAAATAGGTTGTTAAAATAGGTGTTAGAGTTATAGGGATGTGATGTTATTGACATAAACTATTACCGTATAGATCATTGTTGCAACCACTGTTATATATTTGCAACAAATATTGTACAAAGGTTGTCATGTGAGGTGTCTCTGAAAAGCTTATGATTTGCTGGTTAGGATGATGCTGTCTGTCTGGGTGTATCATTTTTGTAGTTGAAGTTATGAATATAGGCTCTGTACTTGTATCTCAAATGTATTTGATTCCAAGTAGCCTCAGTGAAGCATTTGGTCAGCTTCTCGAGAAAGGACTATTCTCAGTAAGGGAATCAAGAAACAATTAACTGACAATGGACTTTGGGAGATGCCAATCCACATCTGAGCTTTCCTGGGAACGTTAAAACTAACATGTAAACATGGCATCCGCCTGCAAAGAACTGAGTCATGCATGGACATGTGACTTGCCCATGGGACACCAGACTCCATCTTGCTGCTGTGGTGTCCTTCCATGGGCAGAGGATATAAAAGACCCTGAAAACTCCTCCATCTTGTCTTCAATCCTGCTTCTGACATCTGGAGGGACTTTGCTACAAACTGAAGCTCTGAACAAAGGACTGAAAGACCCATCCCAGCTCTGGATGTTCTCCAGAGACTTGATTTGAACTGGAAGTTTATTCCATCCCTGCTGCAAGGCTGAACCAAGAGCTTTGCCATGACTGTATGTCATTGATTCCATGTAACCAATTCTAGCTCTCATCTGTATTTCTTTCCTTTTATGAATAAACCTTTAGATTTTAGATTCTAACGGATTGGCAACAGGGTGATTTGTGGGTAAGATCTGATTTGTATATTGACCTGGGTCTGGGGCTTGGTCCTTTGGGATCTAGAAAACCTTTTTTCTTTTACTGGGGTGTTGGTTTTCATAACCGTTCATCCCCATAATGAGGGGCACTGGTGGTGATACTGGGAAACGGTAGTGTCTAAGGGAATTGCTTGTGTGACTTATGGTTAGCCGGTGGGGTAAAACCAAAAGTCCTCTCTGTCTGGCTGGTCTGGTGCCTTATAAGTGGAGAAAACTGAGCCTGGGTCTGTAACTGCCCTGCTCTAAGCAATTTGTCCTGAATTGACACTCTCAGAAGTGTCCCACCAAAGGCAGCATTGTTACAAGGGATGTGTTATGGTTTGGACTTTATTGCATGCTGGTGAGTTGGTGTTAATTTCTCCAATAACATCTGTGTCCCTCATTGTAAGCACCAGATGCTTCAGGCCCCTGTGCTCCGGGGATGTGGAAAATTTGGAAAACATCCAGTGGAGGGCAACAAAACTGATTAGGGCACTGGAACACATGACTTATGAGGAGAGGCTGAGGGAACTGGGATTATTTAGTCTGCAGAAGAGAAGAATGAGGGGGGATTTGATAGCTGCTTTCAACTACCTGAAAGGGGGTTCCAAAGAGGATGGCTCTGGACTGTTCTCAATGGTAGCAGATGACAGAACAAGGAGTGATGGTCTCAAGTTGCAGTGGGGGAGGTTTAGGTTGGATATTAGGAAAAACTTTTTCACTAGGAGCTTGGTGAAACACTGGAATGCGTTACCTAGGGAGGTGGTGGAATCTCCTTCCTTAGAAGTTTTTAAGGTCAGGCTTGACAAAGCCCTGGCTGGGATGATTTAACTGGGAATTGGTCCTGCTTCAAGCAGGGGGTTGGACTAGATGACCTCCTGAGGTCCCTTCCAACCCTGATATTCTGTGATTCTATGAACCACGCTGAGTCTCTGTGGGAGTCAGGCCAGCCAGCCCCAGCCAGCCAAGGCAGAGCGCTCTGGGAAGGGAACCACAGGAGGAAGGGACCTGCCTGGCCCAGGGGCAGAGTGTGGGTGTGGGTGGGGCCACTCTAGGCTGTTTGGGAGGGCACAGCCTACCCTTGCCTATGATATCCACCACCCGTGGTTCAGATGCTCAATAAACCTTCTGTTTCCCCGGCTGACTGAGAGTCACGTCTGACTGCGGAGTTGGGGGGCAGGACCCTCTGGCTTCCCCAGGACCCCACCTGGGCGGACTGGCTGTGGGAAGCGCACGGAGGGGCAGAGGATGCTGAATGCTCGAGGTCAGACCCAGGAAGGTGGAAGCTGTGTGAGCTGTGTGTCCTGCAGACAGGCTGCTCACAGGAAAGCGACTGCCCCAGAGTCCTGCTTGGCTTCACAGGGAGCAGTTCCAGAGCATCGCCCGGGGACACTGTGACAAGCTCCCATTACAAAGATTGGTAAGTTGGGCAAGCCAGACGAGGGGGTCTGGACCGAGCAGTGCCAGGGGGGCTCTCTGAGCACCGAAGGAGGCTCTAACCCAGGGGCTGGGGCTGGTAAACCCAGACTTGGACAAGCCCTTTAGGGTGTTCAAAGACACACCTCAGGCGCAGGGCTGGGCGCGGGGCTGATGTAGGCTGATGCAGGCTGATGCAAAGGGGGAGCAACACCCCATTGTGCACCTGAGCAAGAAGCTGCTTCTCTGGGAGCAGAACTATGGGGCCATCGAGAAGGAACGTCGGGCCCTGGGTTGGTCTCTTAAAAAGCTGCAGCCCTGTCTATTTGAGTGGCGTTTTGTGGTGTACACTGACCACTCGCCCTGACGTGGCTGCACCGGCTGAAAGGGGCTGATGCCAAACTCCTAGGGTGGAGTCTGATCCGCCAGGATGATCATATGGGGGTGGTCCATGTTAGGAGGAGCATGAATGTTATAGGTGATTCGTTGTCCTGAAGAGAGGGGGCCCTGAACTTTCCCAGGCCACTGGCTGGAGTGACCCCGCTCAGTTCAGACTCGAACGGGGGAGAGATGTGCCAAAGGTGGGGATGTTTGTAGTGTTCTACGTGAATAGCGTGTGCACGCCTCAGTTTCCCTGTGTGCTGCATGTTTAAGAATGTGGCGGGAAAGGGGTTGTTGTTGTAGAGGACCAGGTGTGACCTCGCCAAGCAGCTGGGACCCCCAGACAACAGCCTGGAGATGGGGAACCCCAACAACTGCTGCCCTGGTGACTAAGAGGCCCACCCCCGCTTGGGAGCCAGCAGTTCTGGCCAGAGGGGAACAAAGGATGGAAGAGAGAGGGCCCCAGTGACCTGTTTACCTGGGACAGAAGACAAAGGGCAGGGGAGGACCTGTTGGGAGAGATGATACAGGATGCCTTGGCTGGAAGGAGGCGTCTCTGGGCTGGGAGGGGAGAGCAGCCAGAGCCCCCCTGGATGTGGGACGGCCCTAGATGTGCTGGGCTGAGGGAGGCCAGGCCTGAGGCCAGAGAGTTTCCTGTGTTGCGTACAGACGTTCAATAAACCCTCCTGTGTTATGCTGTCTGAGAGTCGCTCCAGCCTAGAGATCAGGGGGATTATTCCTCTGGCCGTGGAGGCCCTGGGGGTCCAGAGCGAGGGGGCTCCCCAAGGGGGCCCATGGCAGAGACAAGCGGGATAAGGCTCAGAGAGGTGCGGTTCCAGGAGGCAGAGGGGCTTAACCCCCGAGAGTGAGTGGACCCCCAAGAAGAGCTGTCACACTGAAGGGGGTTCCCCTCAGGGACCGTACGGGATCAGGAGAGAGCACGAGTCCTGGGAGCCCATGACAGGGCCTCCTAGCTGTGATGTGAGGCTTCTGGCAGGGCAGGACAGAGGAGGCAGGAGTTGGGAGGGGAGTCCGTCCCTCATTTTAAAGAGAAGTTAAAGGCTAGGATGGACTTAGTGCATCCGACCTTGAAAGGCGTCTCGGAAAGCGCAGTGTGACAGGCAGCATGATGGGACCCCTGGCGCATGCTCAAAGGAAAAGGGAACAAATCCTGCTACAAAGGGGGCTGGTATCTCACTGCTGCTTGCACTCTGGGGGGCATGGCAAGAGATCCCCCCTGCTCCACGTGGCTTAGGCCTAAGGACACACAGAGCTGGCTTTTATAGACACATCTATTACTCTTTGAAACCTACAACTGGGACTCGTTTGTGTGTTTGTTTGTCTTTAACCTTGTCAATGCCTCTTTTATTTCCCTTTCCTAGCCATCAGCCTGGCCAGAGTTCATTACATAACCGGCTGCAGCCGCTAGCTTTGGGGAGGGATCTAGGGGCCATGATGGGGCCCTTGGCCCTGGCAGTAACCGGAATAGTGCTGTGATTCGTGGTGAGAGGGACCATCTGTGACACAGCAGGGATGGGGGAGTGTTGACCTGGGAATGTGGCAGGGGGATTTCACTGGGGATGGGAGACCTGAGAGCCTGTCACCTGAGCCAGGAGGGGGAGGGGGAGGTGACACCTTTTCCCCGGGAAACTGGACAAAGGCTGCAGGAGGGAGCCTGCTGGGGGGGTTTAGTTTCAGTTTGGGGCTGGGTGGAGGAACGCAGGGAACCCCAGGGCTGGGGTCTAAGCTCCCTGCCCCCCAGAAGGACTTGACTGAGGGGTCCTGGGGGTACCCACAAGCTCTGTTTGGGACTGTGTTCCTGTTGTCCAATAAACCTTCTGTTTTGCTGGCTGGCTGAGAGTCCCAGTGAATCCCAGGAAGAGGGGTGCAGGCCCCGGACTCCCCCACACTCCGTGACACCGTCCATCCCAGGGAGCTGACGACAGCGCGGCACGCCCACGGGGACTGTCTGGGACTCCAGCGGTGCCTGAGGGTTCACACGTGATACTTGGTTAGTGACTTCTAAGAACCGGCCTCACAGCCGGTTTGGGGGGTGCCCTTGGTTCCCAGCGGGCTGTCCTGAGGCTGGTTCCATGCTCGGGAAGCAGGAATCTTTTGGTGGGGTCCCCCCACCCACACAGCACATGGGCCCCCTTGAGCTTGGGGCCCTAAGCAATTGCTTAGTATGCTTGTGCCTAGCGACGGCTCCGAATGCAGGACAGCTTGACCGCACTGACGAGGTCACACTACCCCGTTCCACCGGGCTCCCGGGGGCTCTAACGAGGTCACGTTCCCGTTCCACCGGGTTTTCGGGGGGCTCTAACGGGGTCACACATCCCCCTCTCGGGGGGCTCTAACGAGGTCACATGTCCCCGTTCTGTGGCGCAATTGACCTGGGGGCCGCAACGCGGCCTTTGGCCCTGGCAGTAAGCGGAATAGTGCCGTGATTCGCGGTGAGAGGGACCGTCTGTTTCGCGGCTGGCGGAAGAGGTCGGTGCATCCTGGCCGGCTCTGTGCTGTTTCCCCACCAGGGGGCACTGCCTGCCCGGGGATCCTGCGCTCGACCGTGAGGCCCGGTCTCTGGGGGAAATATTAGGCAAACCAGCTAACCAGGGACTGTGGGATCTGCATACCCCTGCCCCACACCTCCCTCCCTGCCCTGCAGCTGAAGCCCCACAGCCGCCCCACCCCCCGCCAGCCGTAGGGCCCGCTGGCAACCAGTGTGGCTAATCAGTCGCAGGGTTACCAGAGCGAAACCAGAGCCATCATCCTTGGTATTGCTAATGCCTCTTGATTCCCAGCTGGGATCAGGGCCCCATCGGGCCTGGGGCCCTACACAGCCCAAGAGGGATCAGGGGCCCATCAAGCTGGGTGCCTCACAGGCCCCAACAGGGATCAGGGCCCCGGGGCTGGGGCTCATGGGGTTGGTGGGAATGGGCCATTGGGACTGGGGCCAACAGGAAGGGCCCTGGGCTGATGGAGCAGGGGCTGCAAACTGTCAATGGCCAGACAGGGGTAAGTGTCCCCATAGAGCTGGGTCTCCGGTCTCTGACAGTGACTATGTGACCCGGGCCCGGCTCCATGGGGCCCACTGCACGTGCCCAAGGACCTTCTCCCACAGCGATTGGGCCCCTTGTGCCCCCCGAGGGCCGATGCCCCGCTCTGGCCCAGCTCTCTGTGGCGTGTTTGCAGCATGCCCAGCCCCAGCCTCTCGCACTGCCCCCGGGGGCTCTTCAGCCCCTCTGGCTGCACAGCAGGGCCTGGCGGGCACCTCCCCTGCCTGGCCTGGCCACCCGAGCCCCCGCTCCAGTGCGGGCTGCTGTGAAATCCCAGGGCCACGGGCCACCCTGCCAGGCCCCCACGCCACAGGCTGCAGCTGCTGCTGAGGAAGGGCCTCGGGGCAGGCCGTGGGCAGCTGTGTGTTCACACTCATGGGCCCAGAGCCTCCCTCTGCAGCTGCGCAGCCGCGGGCATGGTCCGAGAGCAGTGAGAAGGGCTGGCGAGGGAGGGCATCTCCTCAGGCGACCAGAGCCCCAGGGTCATTCCGTGCGCCAGCCAGCACAGCTTCCCCTGGGGCCAGCGTCATGGTGCGGGGAGCCTGGAGGGCTTCGCCCCCGGGGCAGCAAGACTGGTGGACGTTACTGACTCAGGGACAAACACACCCAGTGCGCGCACACCCAGGGCCCCAGGGCATCACCCCAAGGCACTATGACCTCACCCCTGGGCCCCATGACCTCACCCCGGGCTCTATGACATCAGCCCAGGGCCCAGGACCTCACACTCACCCCTCAACTCCTCCTTTCCCTCCCACTGACTTTAAGGGGAGCAGGCTGGGCTCTGGGGCAGCGCAGGGGATAGACCCCAGGCTACGGGGTCCCAGCTAGGTCCCACCACTGGGCCCCTCCCAGTAATGGCGGAGCTGTAACCTCCCTCCACGGGCTGAGTGTGAATGCAGGCTGAACACTGGAGCCCACGTTCTGACACGAACGCGGGAGCCCAGACACACCCCCGGCTGCCTCCTTTGTGGGAGCTCAGGGGACATCGTTGTGCCGAGATCCCAGCCGTGGAAAATCACGTGCCGCAGCCTCCCCTTCCGGACCCACTCAGCTCCCGGCACGGACCGTCCCGAAGAGCAAATCTCCCGGCAGCAGCATGAGGCCCGGTGCCCTGCACGCTCCACAGGGCTGCGACAGGCCCTGATCCCACGTCAGGTGCCAGGTGTCACCCAGCCCCGCCTCCATTGCCCTGCTCTGCCCCACCTCCACCCCACTCCACCCCATTTCCTCCCCCCACCCCCGCTCCACCCCATCCCACCCCAACCCACCTCCACTCCCTTGCTCCACCCCACCTCCACCCCCATCTCACCCCATTCCCTCCCCCCGCCCCTGCTCCGCCCCATCCCACCCCAACCCACCTCCACTCCCCTGCTCTGCCCCACCTCCACCCCATCTCACCCCATTCCCTCCCCCCACCCCAGCCCAGCCCTGCCCCACCCCAACCCACCTCCACTCCCCTGCTCTGCCCCACCTCCACTCCCATCTCACCCCATTCCCTCCCCCCGCCCCTGCTCCGCCCCATCCCACCCCAACCCACCTCCACTCCCCTGCTCTGCCCCACCTCCACCCCCATCTCACCCCATTCCCGCCACCCGCCCCAGCCCAGCCCCGCCCCACCCCAACCCACCTCCATTCCCCTGCTCTGCCCCACCTCCACCCTATTCCCTCCCCCCGCCCCAGCCCAGCCCTGCCCCACCCCAACCCACCTCCACTCCCCTGCTCTGCCCCACCTCCACCCTATTCCCTCCCCCCGCCCCAGCCCTGCCCCACCCCAACCCACCTCCACTCCCCTGCTCTGCCCCACCTCCACCCCCATCTCACCCCATTCCCTCCCCCCACCCCAGCCCAGCCCTGCCCCACCCCAACCCACCTCCATTCCCCTGCTCTGCCCCACCTCCACTCCCATCTCACCCCATTCCCTCCCCCCGCCCCTGCTCCGCCCCATCCCACCCCAACCCACCTCCACTCCCCTGCTCTGCCCCACCTCCACCCCCATCTCACCCCATTCCCGCCACCCGCCCCAGCCCAGCCCCGCCCCACCCCAACCCGCCTCCATTCCCCTGCTCTGCCCCACCTCCACCCTATTCCCTCCCCCCGCCCCAGCCCAGCCCTGCCCCACCCCAACCCACCTCCACTCCCCTGCTCTGCCCCACCTCCACCCTATTCCCTCCCCCCGCTCCAGCCCTGCCCCACCCCAACCCACCTCCACTCCCCTGCTCTGCCCCACCTCCACTCCCATCTCACCCCATTCCCGCCACCCGCCCCAGCCCAGCCCCGCCCCACCCCACCCCAACCCGCCTCCATTCCCCTGCTCTGCCCCACCTCCACCCTATTCCCTCCCCCCGCCCCAGCCCAGCCCTGCCCCACCCCAACCCACCTCCACTCCCCTGCTCTGCCCCACCTCCACCCTATTCCCTCCCCCCGCCCCAGCCCTGCCCCACCCCAACCCACCTCCACTCCCCTGCTCCGCCCCACCTCCACCCCATTCCCGCCACCCGCCCCAGCCCAGCCCCGCCCCACCCCAACCCGCCTCCATTCCCCTGCTCTGCCCCACCTCCACCCTATTCCCTCCCCCCGCCCCAGCCCTGCCCCACCCCAACCCGCCTCCATTCCCCTGCTCTGCCCCACCTCCACCCCATTCCCGCCACCCGCCCCAGCCCAGCCCCACCCCAACCCGCCTCCATTCCCCTGCTCTGCCCCACCTCCACCCTATTCCCTCCCCCCGCCCCAGCCCAGCCCCACCCCAACCCACCTCCACTCCCCTGCTCTGCCCCACCTCCACCCTATTCCCTCCCCCCACCCCAGCCCTGCCCCACCCCAACCCACCTCCACTCCCCTGCTCTGCCCCACCTCCACCCTATTCCCTCCCCCCACCCCAGCCCTGCCCCACCCCAACCCACCTCCACCCCATTCCCGCCCCGGCCGCCGGGCAGCGGGGAAGCAGCGGCCCCTGGAGCAGCAGCAGCAGGGGCGGGCCGGCGCGGTGAGTGGCAGCGGCTCGGCCAATCGTCGGCGGCCTGCAGGGCGATCGGCGTGCGCCGGGCCAATGGGCAGGCGCGGGGCCTGACGTCATGGCTGCGGGCGGCTGCGGGGATGGTGCGGGGCCGGGGAGCGCGGCGCGAGGCATGGCCCGGCGGCTGCTGCTGCTGCTGCTGCTCGGCGCGGGGCCCCTGGCCGGTGAGGGGGGCCCTGCGGGGCCGGGGAGGGGGGATGGGGGGCCGGGGGGGAGCCTGCGGGACCGGGGGCGGGGATCCTGTGGGAGCTGTCCCTGTCCCGGTGCTGATCCCCGGGGAGGGGGACCGAGGGGAGCTGTCCCTGTCCCGGTGCTGATCCCCGGGGAGGGGGACCGGGGGAACTGTCCTGACCTGGTGCTGATCCCCGGGGAGGGGGACCGGGGGGAGCTGTCCCTGTCCCGGTGCTGATCCCCGGGGAGGGGGACCGGGGGGAGCTGTCCCTGTCCCGGTGCTGATCCCCGGGGAGGGGGACCGGGGGGAGCTGTCCCTGTCCCGGTGCTGATCCCCGGGGAGGGGGACCGGGGGGAGCTGTCCCTGTCCCGGTGCTGATCCCCGGGGAGGGGGACCGGGGGGAGCTGTCCCTGTCCCGGTGCTGATCCCCGGGGAGGGGGACCGAGGGGAGCTGTCCCTGTCCCGGTGCTGATCCCCGGCGGGGGGGCCGGGAGGAGCTGTCCCTGTCCCGGTGCTGATCCCCGGGGAGGGGGACCCAGGGGAGCTGTCCCTGTCCCGGTGCTGATCCCCGGGGAGGGGGACCGGGGGGAGCTGTCCCTGTCCCGGTGCTGATCCCCGGCGGGGGGGCCGGGAGGAGCTGTCCTGACCTGGTGCTGATCCCCGGGGAGGGGGACCGGGGGGAGCTGTCCCTGTCCCAGTGCTGATCCCCGGGGAGGGGGACCGGGGGGAGCTGTCCCTGTCCCGGTGCTGATCCCCGGGGAGGGGGACCGGGGGGAGCTGTCCCTGTCCCAGTGCTGATCCCCGGGGAGAGGGACCGGGGGGAGCTGTCCCTGTCCCGGTGCTGATCCCCGGGGAGGGGGACCGAGGGGAGCTGTCCTGACCTGGTGCTGATCCCCGGGGAGGGGGACTGAGGGGAGCTGTCCCTGTCCCGGTGCTGATCCCCGGGGAGGGGGACCCAGGGGAGCTGTCCCTGTCCCGGTGCTGATCCCCGGGGAGGGGGACCGGGGGGAGCTGTCCCTGTCCCGGTGCTGATCCCCGGGGAGGGGGACCGGGGGGAGCTGTCCCTGTCCCGGTGCTGATCCCTGGGGAGGGGGACCGGGGGGAGCTGTCCCTGTCCCGGTGCTGATCCCCGGGGAGAGGGACCGGGGGGAGCTGTCCCTGTCCCGGTGCTGATCCCCGGGGAGGGGGACCGGGGGGAGCTGTCCCTGTCCTGGTGCTGATCCCCGGCGGGGGGCCGGGAGGAGCTGTCCTGACCTGGTGCTGATCCCCGGGGAGGGGGACCGAGGGGAGCTGTCCTGTCCTGGTGCTGATCCCCGGCGGGGGGGCCGGGAGGAGCTGTCCTGTCCCGGTGCTGATCCCTGGGGAGGGGGACCGAGGGGAGCTGTCCTGTCCAGGTACTGATCCCCGGCACGGGGGTTGGGGGGAGCTGTCCTGTCCTGGTGCTGATCCCCGGTGGGGAGACGGGGGGAGCTGTCCTGTCCCGGTGCTGATCCCCGGGGAGGGGGACCGAGGGGAGCTGTCCTGTCCAGGTACTGATCCCCGGCACGGGGGTCGGGGGGAGCTGTCCTGTCCTGGTGCTGATCCCCGGTGGGGAGACGGGGGGAGCTGTCCTGTCCTGGTGCTGATCCCCGGCGGGGGCGCCGGGAGGAGCTGTCCTGTCCCGGTGCTGATCCCCGGGGAGGGGGACCGGGGGGAGCTGTCCTGTCCCGGTGCTGATCCCCGGGGAGGGGGACCGAGGGGAACTGTCCTGTCCAGGTACTGATCCCCGGCACGGGGGTCGGGGGGAGCTGTCCTGTCCCTGTTGTGATCCCCGGCGCGGGGACCAGGAGGAGCTGTCCTGTCCCGGTGCTGATCCCCGGGGAGGGGGCCAGGGGGAACTGTCCTGTCCCGGTGCTGATCCCCGGCGCGGGGGTCGGGGGGAGCTGTCCTGTCCCGGTGCTGATCCCCGGCGCGGGGACCAGGAGGAGCTGTCCTGTCCCGGTGCTGATCCCCAGGGAGGGGGCCAGGGGGAACTGTCCTGTCCTGGTGCTGATCCCCGGCGCGGGGGTCGGGGGGAGCTGTCCTGTCCCGGTGCTGATCCCCGGGGAGGGGGCCAGGGGGAACTGTCCTGTCCTGGTGCTGATCCCCGGCGCGGGGGTCAGGGGGAGCTGTCCTGTCCCGGTGCTGATCCCCGGGGAGGGGGCCAGGGGGAGCTGTCCTGTCCCGGTGCTGATCCCCGGCGCGGGGGTCGGGGTGAGCTGTCCTGTCCCGGTGCTGATCCCCGGCGGGGGGGCCGGGGGGAGCTGTCCTGTCCCGGTGCTGATCCCCGAGGGGCCAGGGGGAGCTGTCTCTTTGCCCCGTGCTGAGCCCCGTGGTGTGACAGTGCTGGGTGCTCGCGGCCTGGCACTGGGTGGTCAGACGCTGGGGTGATGGGTATGGTTGACCACAGTCCCAAATCACTCATAGGCTTCAAAGCAATCGCTCTGCCATCTCCCCTCCCCCATTCTGAGAACCCCCTCCTCCCATTACATCCCCCATTGTGCCCCCAGTATACCCCAGTACCTACCCCCACCATGCCACCCTACCCCGCTCTGACCCCGTGTCATCCCCACCCACCCTGCCACCCTCCCATAGTGACACCCCCTGCACCCCGCCCGCTCCCTGGGTGGTGTCACCACCCAGCCTCATGGCCCTTGCCGGCAGCTAGGTCCCTGCCTGGCCCCCTGCTGCTGCTTGGGGAGTTGCTCAATCTCCATCCATTGGGGATCCCCCCCCGTGGGGGTCTGGGCCAGGTTCCTGTGCCCCCAGCCAGCCCTGTGATGGGGAGGGTGAGACTCAGGGCAGGGGAGTCACCCTGCCTGGCTGCGTGGGATCACTGACCCCACCTGCGAGGGTCACCGACTCACCTGGGCAGAGGGCAGCTGCCATACAGCAGGAGCTGGGTTTATTCTCAGGGTGGAAGTAGAGATATTTCCACCAGCACCCAGGGCGTGGGGTTAATGCAGAGTGGCTGGCTTTGGGCACATGACGGGCGCATTTCCGTGGGAAGGGGGGCGGAGGGGGAGATTGGGTGGGTTCTCTTGAGCTATGGCTCAGCTTGACAGCACTTGTACTGACAGTGAGGGCAATCGGAGACACAGCCTTTGCTCCAGGCAAAGGGGTATGTCTGTCAGGGTACGGCCGGCTGTGTCTGTGCACACCTATCTACACACGCGCCCCAGCCCACACGCACACCCCCGGGGAGTGGTGGGTTCAGTGCCCAGACGCTGCTCGGGCCGCCCTGCTCCCGCGGCGATGAATTGTGCTGAGCAGACACCCAGGCCACGGCCCCAGCACCAGGCCTGAGGTCCCTGCCCGGGACTGGCTCCTGCTGGGGTTTCCCGTCACTGTGGCTCGCAGGCTTGCTGGCGGGGGCTGTAATTAATGTCTCTCCTGTTCGTCCCCCTGGAGCCCTAGTGCACACGCCCGGGCGTGAGTGCTGCCGGGGATGCTTGGCAATTGCCTGGCGAGTTCCCGGGGAGGAACACTTGGCCACGATCATTCCGGCTCTTGTGATGGTTGCGCAGGAAGCTCAGTCCCACCAGGGACAGTGACGCTCAGCTCCCATCACCAGCCTCCTGCTTTGATGCGATCACTGCCAGGCCCATGGCAACCCAGCCAGTGGGAGCCAGATCCCACCTCCCCCAGGCCGAGGGCAGGAGACACGGGGCGTCTGCTCCGCAGGCAGCAGCATCCGGGCCAGGGGCTGGCAGAGCAGCCTCTGCCCTGACTGGCGGAGAACTCCTGGGCTTGCTACAGCAATGTTCCCAGCGCAGGTCAGCTGAGCCGGCGAGGCACAGCCCAGTCCCGCCACCGAGATGGGGGAATACGGAGAGGTTGGCTCACAGCCTGGTGTCCCCGGCCCCCAAACACCCCCATGTGTGACGGTCTGTTTCTCACCCACCCCAGAGAACGTGGCCCGTGTGGTTTGCCCTGTGCTCGTCCTGCACCAGGCCGGCTCTGCCTCTGGATGGGGCTGGGCACTGAGGTGCCTCCCTTGGCTCTGCTTCCATTTTATCATGGTCTCATTCCTCTTCTCTGCGCTGTGGCCAAGCAGCCCCAGCAGGCCATGCCTGCTGCCCCGGGAAGGGACTGGTGCTTGGGGAAAGGCGAGCTTGCCCCTGGGCCAGCCAGAGCCGGGACCGGACCCAGCCTGAGGTGGTGGGAGCAGGAGGTCACCGTTGGCATGGCGTGTGCTGGACAGGGAGGATCTCCAGGTCCCTCCATGGTGCAGCAGATGGCATGGAGCTGTCAGAGGGCTCCCACGTGGGTGCCGTGGGGCAGAGGCCCAGTGGGTACCTGGCAGCATGTGCTCCTATGGGGCAGTGAGGACAAGGCTGCCTTTTCAACAGGGCTGCAGGGCAGAATCCTCCTTGCAGGGGCCCAGCGTGAGGCCCCCAGGGCCCCCCTGAAACGTTCAAAGGAGCATGCTCCTGCAGCTGGGGAGAGGTGCTGCCCCTCAGCGATGGAGCAGCAGAACCCCAGCTGGGGCAGGATGAGGGGCCGGGGGACACATCTCACCCCGGGCAGATCCCACACGGCACCAGCTGCCGGGCGCTGCGGGGACCGCTGGGTCCATTCGCTGCAAGGAGCAGGCAGGCAGCTGGGAGTGAAGGCTTCATTCCAAACACACCTTGCCCCAGCTACCAGGAGCGTGGCCTTCTTGGCCCAACACAGTGCAGCGTGGCTCTGCATGCCTGGATAGCACGGCATGCATGTCCCCGCGTGGCACAGGGCATGCGTGGCCCGGCCTGGCACATGGCACACAGCGTTCACGGCCTTGCGTGGCACAGGGTGCATGGCACACATGGGCCCCCTTCCTCGGAATCTGATGCCAGAGCTGTTGTAGGGCCACAGCGATCCTGGCCCGGCTCAGAGGTCTGCCCTGACTCCGTGCGGGGGCACAGAAGGGTTTGGTGCCCAGCCCCCGTTCGCCCTAGGGCTGCTGCGGGTGCAGGGTGCAGGTACCTGGCTGGGGTCGCCGCACCCTGTGCGTTAGTGTTTCCCACCTGCCATCAGGCAGCGCTCCCTGCGTGGCTTGCCCTGCCCCCACCCCCTTCGGGAGACACTGGATATAAAGGGGATCAGCCCCAGAGTGCCGGGACAGGCACCCCCAAGGGCGACCCAGAGGAGGGCCGAACTGGGAGCCTGAAAGCAGCCAGACAGATAGCCCCGCCAGGCTGGGGTCCGGCCAGCGCTGAGCCCCGGGCAAGCCCTGCACCTGCTTGCTCAGCGCCGGGGGAGGGCTGGGGGAGGGGGGAGACCCCTCTGACTCTGCTGATCTGGACTTTCCAAACCCCTGTCAGTTTGAAGCACTGAGCCAGCTGTGCGGGGGGTGGGGCCGTGTGTCCTGGCTTGTGGGGGAGCCGGGTCGATGGGTGGAGAGATTGGGGCAGGAGAGGGTGTGACGCAGCAGCTGGGCAAGGGACAGGGACATGAGCGATGCTGAGGAGTCACAGGGGCGTGATGGACCCGAGTGCGGGTCACCTCTATCAAGGAGGCTGGAAATTCAAGGGGCTCAGAGACAGGCTCAGAGTGGGGCCATGAGAACCCCTCCCTCCCATCTGAAGCGTCTAGGAGTGCTGGGAGGAATCAGGGCTGGGATGTGACAGGGGCACAGGGTAGCGAGTGGTTAGAGACGGGCGGCTGGGGCTGCCCTTCACCCGCCCTCCTGACACCAGGCGAGGGTGCACTCCAGGAACTGAAGGGCAGCAAATTCGTAAGGGGCAACGGAAAAGCTTTCTGCACATGGTGCACCGTGGGCCTGCGGAACTCACTGCCACAGGGCTCAGGCAAGGATCAGCCACTCCTGGGGAGCAGGAGGGCAGCCAGGCACATCAGAGAGGAGGAGAATGGAAGGGACATAGGATGAGCCAGCTGCAGCTGAGGGGGTTGGGGGAACTCCCCCATGGACAAGCTGTTCTGCAGCTGGCCACCAGGGGGTTTCCTGCCCCTCCCTCTGAGGCAGCTGGTGCTGGGCCCTGTCAGCGCCAGGAGACCGGGCTTGATGGGCCCATGGGCAGCTGGCTGGGAATTCCTACATCCCAGGCCATTCTGGCTCATGGCCCCACTTCCTTCCCCTCCCCCCTCCATGCCCTCTTGCAGACGGGCTCTTTGTGACTGATTACTTCACCCGCACGCCGCGCAAGCTGAGCCCCTTCCGCTCCTTTGCCAGCATCGAGCTCTTCCACTTCCGCATCCCTGAGGACACCCTGGTCGCCGTCTGGAACCTCATCACCTTCAAGGAGCAGGGCGGCACCTTCGGGGACCGGTGCCCGGACCGCAGCGTCACCGTGTGGGTGTCGGGGTGGGGGGGGCCGGGGGCTTGGTGCGGGCCCAGGACTCCGGTGCCTGGATTCCTCTGGGGCGGGGCCCAGGTGGGCTGGCACATAGGGAGTGTCGTGCAGGCATCGGCCCCCTTCTGGGGACACGTGACTCTCCCCCAGGGCTGCAAGGCCCCTCGCTCCCACCTGCCCTTAGGGCAAAGGAGCCTGGGCTGTAAACCCGCCTGCCGGGGCGACACAACACACGGCGAGGGGGGCCTTGCCCCACACTGGGACCGCGGGGTCTCTCCCTGCCACCTCCCGGGATCGCCCTTCCCAGGGCGTTGCGGGTCGGGATAGCGGGGCCTCGGCACAGCGAGGGTGGGCAGGTGCCAGCGAGGGGATGTACCTGTCCAGGTGCAGTGTCCCTGGGGGCAGATGGTGCCAGGTTCCTGCTGCCGGTGCCACCCTCCCCGCCCGCCAGCTGCTGGGCTGCTCTCTGCCCTCCCTCCGCCCGCTCACGCGCTCTCTGCCCTGCAGGTATTTCCGCTCCGGGGCTCCCCCCATCATCGCCCCCCTCCACACCCACTTCCCCCGGGACACAGCCGTCCCCGGCTCCTTCACGCTCACCCTCACCTGGAGCCTGCCGAACCGCACCACCGGGGTGTTCAACATCACCAGCCCACTGCCCGGAGACTGGTTCCTGGCCGCCCACCTGCCCAAGGATGAGGGCAAGATCTCTGTCAAGGTGAGGGGCCAGCAGGGGAAGGTTAATGGCCGTGTCCCCACCCCCGACACCAGAGGCAGGGACAAGCCAATGCCCTGTGGGGCACTAGAGCTGCCCCAGGCTGGGCCGGTGGAGGGCAAGGCCCCTATTGCTCTGACTGAGGGAGGGGGATTCCCCATGGCTGTGTCTGGGGGAGGAGAGGGGGGTTCCCCATTGTTCTATCGGGGGACAGAAGGGGGAGTCCCCATTGTTCTGTCTGGGGGAGGGGAGAGGGGTTCCCCATTGTTCTATCTGGATGACAGGAGGGGGGATTCCCCATTGCTGTGTCTGGGGGAGGAGAAGGGGGTTCCCCATTGTTCTGTCTGAAGGAGGGGAGAGGGGGGTTCCCCATGGCTCTGTCTGCGGGAGGGGAGGAGGATTCCCCATTGCTGTGTCTAGGGGAGGGGCAGGGGGCTCCCCATGGCTGTGTCTGGGGGAGGGGCAGGGGGCTCCCCATGGCTGTGTCTAGGGGAGGGGCAGGGGGTCCCCATGGCTCTGTCTGGGGGAGGGGAAGGGGGCTCCCCATCAATTTCTGTGGCAGAGGCTGCCAAGCTGTGACAGGTGAGCCTGTGGGCAGAGGAGTGCTGTACCGGGGTCTGTCCCCTTTCAGGGGTAGTGGCCCCGGGGTCAGCCAAGCCCTGATCTGGGACATGGCCCCTTTAAGGAAACAGATGTTCAGGGGAGCAGCAGATCTGCTGGGGAAATGGGGCCAAGTGTAAATCTGGAGCCACCTCCTGAAAAGCCAGCTGCAGGGGTACCCCCAGGAGGGTGACCAGCTGGGGGAGCAGCAAGCCTTCAGAGAGGCTCCCTGGGCTGGGGTGGCCTGCCTTAGTCACAGCCCCAGGTGCGGGGCTGGGGCCCCAGAACCAAGGGGCTGACATGTGGGTCCAGGAGCTCTGTGGAGCCCAGATGCTGGTGGCCTGGGAATGCGGCCGGAGGCCTGGCCCCAGGAGAAGGGCCGGGAAGGCCTGCTGGTCGCGGAAGGCCTGGTGAGAGCAGGCGAGCCCCGTGGGAAGGACCCCGCAGAGAGGCCAGGGGTCACAGAGCTGCAGGCCAGGGGACCTCTCTGTGCCTCAGCTCCCTGAGGGTCACACACTCACTGGGGTCAGCCCCTCAGTGTCCCTGTCTCCTGGGACCAACCCTCGGAGCCTCCAGCACGCCTGGGTCAAGCTGGGAGCTCCCTGCAGCGAGTCCCCTCAACCAGACCCCTCGGAGAGGCTGCACCCCCAAAGGGAGTGGTGCCCCCCGAGTTCCTGACTCTCAGTGACTCCCAGCCAGCAGGGCAGCAGCAGGAGGGTTCCTGGCTGTGTGGGACTACCTCTCCCCCGCAAGCTTAGTGTCATCTGCAAACTTGCTGAGGGTGCAATCCACACCATCCTCCAGATCATTTATGAAGATATTGAACAAAACCAGCCCCAGGACCGACCCTTGGGGCACTCCACTTAATGCCGACTGCCAACTAGACATGGAGCCATTGATCACTCCCCGTTGAGCCCGACAATCTAGCCAACTTTCTATCCACCTTATAGTCCATTCATCCAGCCCATACTTCTTTAACTTGCTGGCAAGAATACTGTGGGAGACCGTGTTAAAAGCTTTGCTAAAGTCAAGGAACAACATGTCCACTGCTTTCCCCTCATCCACAGAGCCAGTTATCTCGTCATAGAAGGCAATTAGATTAGTCAGGCATGACTTGCCCTTGGTGAATCCATGCTGACTGTTCCTGATCACTTTCCTCTCCTCGAAGTGCTTCAGAACTGATTCCTTGAGGACCTGCTCCATGATTTTTCCAGGGACTGAGGTGAGGCTGACTGGCCTGTAGTTCCCAGGATCCTCCTTCTTCCCTTTTTTAAAGATGGGCACTACATTAGTCTTTTTCCAGGCGTCCGGGACTTCCCCCGGATCGCCATGAGTTTTCATAGATAATGGCCAATGGCTCTGTAATCACATCCGCCAACTCCTTGAGGACTCTCATATGCCGTGCATCCGGCCGCATGGACATGTGCTCGTCCAGCTTTTCTAAATAGTCCCGAACCACTTCTTTCTCCACAGAGGGCTGGTCACCTCCTCCCCATGCTGTGCTGCCCAGGGCAGTAGTCTGGGAGCTGACCTTGTTCGTAAAGACAGAGGCAAAAAAAGCATTGAGTACATTAGCTTTTTCCACATCCTCTGTCACTAGGTTGCCTCCCTCATTAAGTAAGGGGCCCACACTATCCCACAGGCTAACATACCTGAAGAAACCCTTCTTGTTACTCTTAACATCTCTTGCTAGCTGCAACTCCAGGTGTGATTTGGCCTTCCTGATTTCACTCCTGCATGCCCAAGCAATATTTTTATACTCCTCCCTGGTCATTTGTCCAATCTTCCACTTCTTGTAAGCTTCTTTTTTGTGTTTAAGATCAGCAAGGATTTCACTGTTAAGCCAAGCTGGTCGCTTGCCATATTCTTTACTATTCTTTCTACACATCGGGATGGTTTGTCCCTGTAACCTCAATAAGGATTCTTTAAAATACAGCCGGCTCTCCTGGACTCCTTTCCCCCTCATGTTATTCTCCCAGGGGATCCTGCCCATCAGTTTTTGAGGGAGTCAAAGTCTGGTTTTCTGAAGTCCAGGGTCCGTATTCTGCTGCTCTCCTTTCTTCCCTTTCTTCGTTACAGCAGGCTGCAGGCAGGGCCCACATGTGCACCGGGGGCGGAGTGGGTAGAGTCAGAATGCACGGCCAGTAGGGGCCCCAGATCACCCAGTCCCACCTGCTGTACAGCACAGGCCCAGCCGCCCACTAGCCCCCCAGCCGGACTGGGAGCAGGAGACCAGGCAGTGACGTGTCACAGGCAGAGGCCAGGAGGGGCCGAGGGGCAGCTCAGCTCCGGCCGGAGGCCAACAGGTAGCTGGGGTCAGTGAGTGACCGGGCACAGGGCAGTTTGGCACTGGGCCAGCAGTCGACCTGGCTGGTGACCCAGGTCTGGGGCTGGCGGCAATCTGGCAGCCTGGGGCTCCTCTGGCTGCGGGGGTGGGGGACGGGACGTGCTCAGTGCCCAAATCTGGCTGTTATGTGGTGGGGGTACTCAGTGCCCGGATCTGGTTGTGGGGGGTGGGGAGGCCAATCGAGGAGGGGGAGGGGTGCCCGGATCTGGCCATTGTGTGTGTGTGGGTGCTTGTTGCCCGGCTCTGGCTGTGAGGGGGTAGGGGGACTGTTGGGGAAGGGGTTGAGGGTGCCCGGATCTGGCTGTGATGGGGTTGAGAGGCCGGTGGGGGAGGGGTTAGGGGGGTGCCTGGATCTGGCTGTGATGGGTTGGGAAGCTCAGTGCCCAGATCTGGCCATGAGGGTGTGGGGGGCGCTAAGGGGGAGGGGTCGGAGGTGCCCAGATCTGGCTGTGAGGGGGTGGGGTGGCTCTGTGGGGCAGGGGGAGGGGGGTGCCAGGATATGCTCATGAGGGGGCGGGAAGGCCAGTGGTGGAAGGGTTGGGGGAGCCCAGATCTTGCTGTGAGGGTGTGGGGGGACTGTGTGGGGGGCAGGTTGGGGGTGTGCCAAGATCGGGCTGTAAGGGAGTGGGGAGGCCAGTGGGGGAGGGGTCAGGGGGTGCCCGGATCAGGCCGTGAGGGGGTGGGGGGGCTCGGTGCTCAGCCCCGCTCTGACTGCCCCCACCCGCAGGGTCTGTACGAGGAATGCCAATACCTGTTCCAGCCCCAGCTCATCGTGCAGCGCCTCGTGGGGATCGCCGTGCTGTACCCCGGCTACATCAGTGCCCAGAGCATCGCGCCCCACAACCGCTCCAGCCTCTACAAGTGAGTGGGGGGCCCCTGCTCGGGGGGATCACTGCTCTGTGCCGGGGGCTCTGCTGTGGGGCTCTCCCAGCTCAACAGTGGGGACGAGCTCCCTTCTCGGGGCTGGGGCTGGGGTCCCCTTCAGTGGCAGGGGATCTCCCCACTTCCTGCCCACCCCAAGAACTGAGCCTAGCCAGGGCTGAACGTGGCCCCCCTCTTTGGGGGGATGGCAGCAGCCGATCATTCAGCCCCCCTCCCCCATTCTCAGGGGGACACCTGTCCCCCAAGCCGGTTCCCCCGCGGGCAGACTCAGTCCAAGCTCCTGCTGACCCCGGGGTCACAGGGCACCAGCCCCCCATGACCAGGGGGGAGGGGAGCATCCTGGGTTGTGCGTGGCCCACAGGAGGGGGCCTGGCTCCTGGCATGGGGCACATGGTCTCGGGGGGGGGCAGCACCAGCCTCGCCATGGGGGTCCCCGCGGGGCTCACGCTTCCCCTCCCCGGCAGGGTCTTTGTGCCCAGCCACACGTCGCGGGTGCTGGTGCAGGTGCTGGGCTGCCGGGCGGGGGACCCCAGCGCCGCGAGCTGCCCGCTCTGGCTGAAGGTGCGAGCCAAGGCCCCCCCGCTGCACAACTCCACCGCGCTGGACTGCCGGGAGCGGGCGCCCTGCCAGCTGGCCCTGGAGCAGCCCCTCTGGCACCACTGGTACTACGTGCTGCTGGAGAAGGCCCTGGGCGTGCCGGGCCCCATCCGCTTCCAGCTCACTGTGCAGCTCACAGGTGAGAGCCGTGGGGCTGGGCCGCGGGGTGGCTGGCGGGGACCTTGGCTGTTGGGGTAACCACCCCTGAGCCCAGGACCTGCCCCTGTGCAGTTCCCACTGGAGTCCGGGGGGCAGGGGCTGGGCCCCATCCGGGCTCTGGGAGGAGTGTGGGGGTGGAGGCTGAAAGCCAGGACGCCTGGGTTCTCTCCCCAGCTCTGCGGCAGAGCCGCCCCGCACTCGGGCAGGGCAGGCCGTGCCTCTGAGACCGGCTGTGGGCAGCGCCAGGCCTGTCTTTGCTGGCAGCAGAACCAGCTTCACAAGGGCTGGGGTGGTGTCTCTATCCCTGGCAGCTGTGAAATCCAGAGTGGCTGGTTTCCCAGAGATCTGCCCAGCGGTTCGCACAGGGGCGGGGTGGGTCCCTGGCCTGGGTGATGCTGGGGGAGACTGGTCACAGCGGTGCCTTCTGGCCTGGGACTCTCTGGGAAGAGAGACCTGCCGGGGGCAGGGCTGGGGCCGGGTGCTGGGGCTGGTCCGGAGGGCAGCCCGGAAGCCTGGTGACGGCACTGCCCTCGTTCCCTGCAGACTGCTCCAGGCCCGGTCTGTCCCGGGCCCCTGTCCTGCTCCCCGCTGCTGCCATGAACATGCCTCAGTCCTTCGGTGCCTTAGTCAGCCTGTCGCTGGGGGAGAGCCTGCCCCCCACCGCGCCGAAGGGCACCCAGCCGCCTCCAGCTGGGCCGCCCCCCGGCGAGTGCTGCTGGCCCATCCGGCCCACGCTGCGCAACGAGCTCGACACCTTCTCTGTCCACTTCTACATCTTCTTCGGGCCCAACGTCTCGGTGCCGCCCAACCGGCCCGCTGTCTTCGGCATTAGCCTGCTGCCGGTGCTGGACAGCGGGGGGGTGCTCAACCTGGAGCTCAAACTCAATGTGGTGAGAGACCCCCCCATGGCGAGGGCAGGGCACCATGGCTAAGGGCTGGGGCACTGGCAGGGCTGTGGGGAGCCTGGGGCTGGGATGGCGGGGGTTGAGGATTGGGGGGCACCGGCAGAGCTGTGGGGGTTGGTGGGTGCCCAGGGCTGGGATGGGCAGGCTGCGGGTTGGGGGGCACCAGCAGAGCTGTGGGGTTGTGGGGAGCCCAGGGCTGGGATGCGGGGGACAGCGGCTCAGGGTTGGGGGGACAGTGGCAGAGCTGTGGGGGTCCAGGCTGGAGTGTCAGGAACTCAGTGTTGGGCTCTGTCCCTTTCAGTCGTCCCTGCGGGGGGAGAACGTGACGGTCTTTGGGTGTCTGACCCACGAGGTCCCGCTGATGGCAGGAGACAACGCGTCTGTCACCTGTGAGACAGGTGAGGGCTGGCCTGCGCCCACCTCCGCGCTCCCCAGTAGGTGGCGCCCGAGGCGTGGGCCTGGGGCTATCGGCGCGCCCAGCAGGGGGCGCTGCAGGTGAGGGGGCTGGAGCAGGAGCGGGTCACTGGCTTAGACCAGGCCGGCTAACCCGGAGCAGCCCCATGAGGACGCAGATCCAGCTGCAGCCAGCGGCTCTGGGTTCAGTGAAAGCTGTTCCCAGCCGGCCGCGCAACCCCCCGACCCCTGCATGCCGCGTGAGGGGAGAGCTCGGAGCGGCTCTGGGTCCCATCACTGCAGCATGGGCTGCCCCACACCCCCTACAGTCAGGGAGGGGGCTGGGAAAGGGGTTCCTGCCCCGGCAGCTCAGTCCCCGGCGTGCTGCAGCAGGAGCCTGGGGATGGGAGACGCGACCATAACAGGGAGTGGGGGACTCTCCCCCCACACAGCATTGCCCCCATGGCCCCATGGGGCTGCCAGCGCAGAGCGGGGAGGTCCTGCAGCCCGGCCCCTGCTCACTGCCGCTTGCCTCCCCGCAGGGTCCCTGGCTGGGTTCCTGCTGTCTGTCAACAGCACGGCCAGCCTGGCCCGCTTACGGATCCCGTACCCCCAGACGGGCAGCTGGTACCTGAGCCTGCGTTCGCTCTGCGCCACGGAGCACGGGTAAGGGAGCGCCGTGCCGGGGCCGCACCGGGGGCGGCTGGTGCATGCAGAGGGTCAGGGGGTGGAGCTCAGGGGTGTGAGCTGCGGCTGAGGGCGGGGTGGGACCTGCTGCCCCTTGGCTCACAGCGGGGGATGGCCCATGTGGAGGGGGCATTTGGGGGCGGCCCTGGCAGGAGCGGGGCTGAGGGGCTCCCTGGGCCATTTTGTACCTGGCCAATGGAGCCAAGTGGCAGCTCAGGGCTGGCTATGCCTGCATCCAGTGCACCCCTTCCCATGCCAGGCCGCCCCGTGGGGAGCCCTGCCCCTCTCCCTCTGCCAGGGCTCCGGGCGTGGTGCTGAGCCTGCAGGTCTGACAGGGCTGGGTCCGTGGTTCCCCGTCGTGGGCTGGGAGATGGGGGTGCGCTGCCTGGCTGCCCGACCCCCCAGCGCTGCTTACTCTGAACAATGGGGAAACCAGCTGGATCTGCCAGTGACTTCCCAGCCACCCCAGGGGCACCAGCCCGGCCTGGCTTCAGCAGCATCGTGGGGCCTGTGCCAGGCTGGATCCCCAAGCAGCCCCCCTGTGACGGGGCTGCCCGTGGGAGCCAGCTGAGGTCACTCAGTCAGGGTGATCTGCAAACAGAGCGGGGCAGACAAACCCCGAACGCTGGTGGATATTCCAATACTGAGATTTACCCAGCCAGCCCAAAACAGCTTTACCCAGCCAGCTCTTCAGCCCCTCCCTGGGTACTCAGACGTCCAAACAATGCAGTGCCCTTAAAGTACCAGCCTCCGGCCTCCATCCAGACACACACGTCAAACATAGGATGATAAACTCTGAAAATCTTATTTCATCATATAAAAGAAAAGGTTCCCCTGACCCTAAAGGACCAAGCCCCAGACCCAGGTTAAATGATAACTCAGATCTTACCCCAGATACACACTTACAGTCAATCCTTATTAACTAAACTAATGTTTATTAAAAAAGAAAAGAGAGAGCGTGTTGATTAAAAGATCAATATACAGACAGACTTGAATTCAATTCTTCAGGTTCAGATACAGAGCAGAACTGAGCTTGTATTTGCCAAAAGTCCTTTTAGAAATAGTCCAGAGGTTATAGTCCAAAGTTCATATTCAGGGTGACTCCAGTCAGTGACTGGGGATCTCAGTCCTTATGGCTTAAGGTTTCCCCCTCTTGAAACCCAGAGCAGATCTGAGATGAAGAAGGATCGTGTCCCAAGGTTTTTATACATTTGCTGCAGACTTTTGGCCTGAGAAAACAATAGGTTTAACTTTCCTTCTTCCAAACATCCTGGCCATTAGCACAGGGTAACTTATCCATTAACATTTCAGACACAGGTTACCACAACCTTCAAAGAGACATAGACAATTCTATTTCACTCAAGGGTCTTCCTAAATGTTAATATTCCTCTTTGAATTAAAGCTACAGCCATAGACAAGACTTGTTTGTGGACATCACAAGCCCTGAGCACACAGCTCCCCTTCTCTCTCACACAATGCTGGCTGCATTGCACAGCTCTCTCCATTTCCATCTCTTCCTAACCAGTTCCTAAAGTCCGGCCCTGGGTCAGGTCAGTCTGGGAGGTAATTAACTCTTTCTGGCCCTGTCACCTTTCAATGAGATATTATATTACACTCCGAACGTCACACCCCCCCCCCCGACAGGCCCCCCTCTGCAGGAATCCCCTCTGGCTGGAGTCCTGAGTGTAGACCCCCAGGGTTGTCCCCCCCGCCCGACAGGCCCCCCACAAGAGGCCAACTCCTCCTCCCCACTCTGGTAACCCCTGCCCCCAGGTCGGGGCATCTCTTGGCTTAGTTGTCCCACTTGGTGCCTGCTCTTTCTTGGAGTCCCCACCAGCTAGAGCGACGGGTCCACAGAGCCATCACTGCAGAGCAACCCCACGGCCAGCCTGTGTGTGCCGGCCTGGGGACCTGGAGGGCCAGGGATCACCCCCCAGCTAACCCAGGCCAGACCTCCGCTGACTCGGCCACACACTGCGGGGCACTGGGCACATGGCAGGGTGCAACGAAGCGGGCTTTGGTGGGACCCAACTGAGAGTGTCAGTTCAGGACAAATTACTCAGAGCCGGACAGTCACAGCCCAAGGCTGGGGGTCCTTCACTACTAAGGCACCAAACCAGCCAAACAGAGAAAACTTTGGTCCCACCCCACTGGCTAACCAGAAGTTGTAATGATGCTGGTTCTGGTGGGACCCAACTGAGAGTGCCAATTGTTCCAAAGCATGGAGGAGTCAGGGACAGCGCGTCCGCTATCATGTTGGCACTTCCCTTCACGTGGACCACGTCCATGTCGTAATCCTGCAGGAGCAGGCTCCATCTCAGGAGCTTGGCGTTGGCTCCTTTCATCTGGTGCAGCCAGGTCAGGGGAGAGTGGTCGGTGTAGACGGTGAAGTGTCGCCCGAAGAGATAGGGCTCTAGTTTCTTGAGGGCCCACACCATGGCCAGGCACTCCTTCTCGATGGCCGCGTAGTGTTGCTCCCAGGGTAGCAACTTCTTGCTCAGGTACACGATGGGGTGTCTCTCCCCCTTTTCATCCTCCTGCATTAACACCGACCCCAGTCCCGTGTCGCAGGCGTCGGTGAACACCACAAAGGTCTTGTCAAAGTCTGGGTTTGCCAGAACCGGGCCACTGACCAGACCCTCCTTCAGCGCCTGGAAAGCCTCCTGGCACCGCTCAGTCTGGACCACCTTGTCTGGCTTCCCCTTCTTGCATAGCTCCGTGATGGGGGCGGCTATGGTGCTAAAGTGGGGCACAAATCTTAAGATAGTACCCTGTGTCACGGAGTCCCAGGGCGATACTCTGGAACTGCTCCCTACGAAGCCAGTCAGGACTCTGGGGAAGTCTCCTTTCTGTGAGCAGACTGTCTGCAGGGCAAAAAGCTCACACAGCTTCCACCTTCCTGGGTCTGACCTCGGAGCATTCAGCATCCTTTGCCCCTCCGTGCGCTTCCCACAGCCAGTCCACCCAGGCGGGGTCCTGGGGAAGCCAGAGGGTCCTGCCCCCCAACTCCGCAGTCAGACGGGACTCTCAGCCAGCCAGTAAAACAGAAGGTTTATTAGACGACATGACCACGGTCTAAAACAGCGCTTGTAGGTGCAGAGAACAGGACCCCGCAGCTGGGTCCATTTTGGGGGGCAGTGAGTCTGACAACCACGTCTGCAGTTCACTCCATGTCCCCAGCCAGCCCCAAACTGAAACTCTCTCCAGCCCCTCCTCCTCTGGGCTTTGTCCCTTTCCTGGGCCAGGAGGTCACCTGATCCCTTTGTTCTCCAACCCTTTAGCTCTCACCTTGCAGGGGGGAAGGGCCCAGGCCATCAGTGGCCAGGAGACAGGGTGTCGGCCATTCTCTGTGTCCAGACTCCTGCACACACCTGCCCTCTAGGGCTCTGCAACGATCATACACCCGTATCCCACCCCCTAGATACTTAAGAACTGCAGAGGGGAAACTGAGGCACCCCCACAATGTTCAGAGGAAACATTAAGAACAGTCCCGCTTTGTCACACCCCGCTTTTTGGTGTGGGGAGCAGGCCAGTCTCTGATCACCTCCACCTTAGCTGGTTCCGGCTTTAGGCGGCCGCTCCCCACCCGATGGCCCAGGTAAGATACTTTAGCCATCCCCACCTTGCACTTCTCCGCTTTTACAGTCAGCCCAGGCCCCTGGAGTCGGTCCAGCACTTGTCTAACCTGGGACACGTGGTCCTCCCAGGTCTGGCTAAAGACAGATGTCATCAATATACGCCATGGCAAAACTCTCCATCCCCCTCAGTAGCTGGTCCACTAAGTGCTGGAAGGTGGCCGGCGCTCCCCTGAGGCCGAAAGGCAGGGTCAGGAACTCATAGAGCCCCAGAGGGGTGATAAAGGCTGATTTCAGCCGGGCATCTTCATCCAGCGGCACTTGCCAGTAGCCCATTGTAAGGTCCATGGTGGTAAGGTACCGGGCTCCTCCCAGCTTGTCTAGGAGCTCGTCCGGCCTGGGCATGGGGTAGGCATCAGATACAGTGAGGCACTGAGCTTCCGATAGTCCACACAGAACCAGATCGACCCGTCCTTTTTGGGGACCAGCACCACCGGCGAGGCCCAAGGGCTGGCCGATGGCTGGATCACCCCAAAGCCAGCATGTCCCGGACCTCTCTTTCCAGGTCCTGAGCAGTTTTCCCTGTGACTCGGAAGGGGGAGCATCTTATCGGCGGGTGCGACCCGGTCTGCACCCGGTGGACAGTCAGATTAGTGCATCCAGGCTGGTTGGAAAACAGCTGTCGGGACGGATGCAGCACCCTCCTGACCTCAGCTTGCTGGGCAGGGGTTAGCTGATCCGAGAGGGGAATTGTTTCCAGGGGGGAACCAGCTCTGGTCCCAGGGAATAGATCTACTAAAGGGTCGTCTCCCTGCTCCTCCCACTGTCCACACATGGCCAACACCACCTTCCCCCTGGCATAATATGGCTTCATCATATTCACATGGTACACCCGGCGGTGGTGCGCCCGGTTTGACAGCTCCACCACGTAGTTTACCTCATTGAGCTGCTTGACGACCTTGAAAGGGCCCTTCCCAGGCGGCCTGTAGTTTGTTCTTTCTCACGGGGATGAAAACCATCACCTGATCCCCGGTGGCGTAGGCCCGGGCCCGTGCCGTGCGGTCATACCAGACCTTCTGCTTCTTCTGGACTCTGGCCAGATTCTCCCTGGCCAGGCCCATGAGTTCAGCCAGTCTCTCTCGGAAGATCAGGACATACTCCACCACTGACTCTCCATCGGGAGTGGCCTTCCCCTCCCATTCGTCTCTCATCAGGTCCAGGGGGCCCCTCACCCTCCTTCCATATAACAGTTCGAAAGGCGAAAATCCGGTAGACTCCTGGGGCACCTCCCTGTACGCGAACAGCAGGTGAGGTAAGTACTTGTCCCAATCCTGCGGGTGTTGGTTCATAAAGGTTTTCAGCATCATCTTTAGCATCCCATTGAACCTCTCCACCAGCCCATTGGACTGGGGGTGATAAGCTGAGGCCCAGTCGTGCCGGACCCCACATTTCTCCCACAAGCACCGGAGCAGGGCCAACATGAAGTTGGACCCTTGGTCTGTCAAGACTTCCTTGGGGAACCCCACTCGGCTGAAAATGGTCAGGAGCGCATCGGCCACGGTGTCGGCTTCAATGGAAGCTAAGGGCACTGCCTCGGGGTAGCGGGTGGCAAAATCTACCACCACCAGAATGTATTTCTTCCCCGACCGGGTCGTCTTGCTGAAAGGCCCCATGATGTCTATAGCCACCTTCTGGAAAGGTTCCTCTATGATGGGCAAAGGTTTCAAAGCTGCTTTCCCCTTGTCCCGGGCCTTCCCCACCCTCTGACAGGGGTCAGAGGATCGGCAATACTGCTGGACCGTGGTAAAGACCCCGGGCCAGTAAAAGTTCTGTAGCAACCTCTGCCGGGTGCGCCGGATTCCCTGGTGCCCTGCAAGGGGGATGTCGTGGGCCAGGTACAAGAGCTTGCGGCGATACTTCTGGGGGACCACCAGCTGCCTCCTGATCCCACAGGACTCTACTTCCCTTGTGGGAGCCCATTCTCGGTACAGGAACCCCTTCTCCCACAGGAACCTCTCCTGGCAGCCTCTCCTCATGGTCCGTACCACACTGAGGTTGGCCAGGTCCCTGAGCTTCCGCAAGGAGGGATCTTTCCTCAACTCGGCCTGGAACTCAGCGGCTGGGGAAGGGATGGGGACCGGTTCCCTCTTGGTGGCCGGGTCTGAGGCCTCAGCCTCTCTGAGCTGTGCCCCTTGGTGTTCCCTCACCACCAAGGAAGGGCCCACGCCTCTGGCAAGGTACCCTCTCCGAGGTCAGGGCACAGTGCCCCTCCCCGGCTCTGGCTATGGGTCATGACCAGGGCACCCTGGGGGTTGCTTGGCCAGTCCCCTAAGTCCCCCCCACAGCAACACCTCAGTGGGCAAGTGGTGGTGCACCCCCACGTCCTTGGGGCCCTCCTTGGCCCCCCATTTCAGGTGTACCCTCGCCACTGGCACCTTGAATGGGGTCCCGCCCACCCCCGTCAGGGTCAGGTAGGTGTTGGGCATCACCCGATCTGGGGCCACCACCTCGGGCCGGGCCAGCGACATCTCTGCGCCCATATCCCAGTATCCATTGACCTTCCTCCCATCCATCTCCAGGGGAACAAGGCACTCTCTCCGGAGGGACAGCCCCGCGCTCACCCTGTAAACTGAGAACCTTGAGTCCAGAGCATCCAGCCCCCCAGAGAAGCTGGCCTGGGAAACTCCTCCCTCCTGAGCAGGTGGTAAACTGCCAGCCCCCTTTGCCTGGGCCATCTGCCCCTCATCCAGCTGGGTCCCTACCCAGTTAACCCTGTGCGGGTTCGATCTGCTCAGTCTGTCCCTGAACCTGGGGCACTGGGTCCAGATGTGGCCTCTCTGGCCAAAGTGATAGCAGCTCATGTCCCGTTGGTCCCCTCAAGTCGGGCGGTTGGACCTGATGCCAAATGTTCCCCTTGGGAGGGGGTTTTCCATGTTCCCCCTTTGGGAGGTCCCAGGGTGACTTTCTCTCTGCATCGTGGGGGGGCCTCTTCTTTTGGGACTCCTCCCTGCCACCCCCTGACCGGCTGTTCAGAAACTCGTCGGCCAGCTGTCCTGCGTGTTGCGGGTTCTCTGGCTTTTTGTCCACCAACCACAGCCTCAGGTTGGATGGGCACTGTTCATACATTTGCTCCAGTACGATTAGGTCGAGCAGGTCCTCTTTAGCTTGGGCCCCATCCACCCACTTGAGGGCATATCCCTGCATCCGGAGGGTCAGTTGTAGATATGTGCCCTCAGGCGTTTTACGCTGACTCCGGAACCTTCTCCGGTACATCTCGGGGGTCAGCCCAAACTCACGGAGCAGGGCCTTTTTGAACAGTTCATAGTTCTCTGCCTCCGCCCCTGTCATTCGGCTGTACACCTCCACGGCTTTGGGGTCCAATAAGGGGGTGAGAAACTGGAGCCTGTCTGCAGGGTCAAACCTGTGCATCTCGCAGGCATTCTCAAAGGCCGTCAGGAAGCTATCTATGTCCTCCCCCTCCTTCCGCTGGGCCAGGAAGTACTTATCAAAGCTCCTTGCAGTCTTGGGTCCCCCAGCACTCACTGCAGCCGGAGGCTCGCTGGTCCTCAGCTTGGCCAGCTCCAGCTCGTGCTGACGCTGCTTTTCCTCATGCTGACGCTGCCTTTTGCGGTCCTGTTGCTCCTTCTCTCAATCTTCCAGTTCTCTCAGTTTCATCTCCCTCTCCCATTCCAGCTGCCTCCGCTCCAGGGATGGGGAGCTCCGCCAGGAGGATCCCCTGGTGGCCGCAGGGGTCAGGATGCCCTCGGTATTTGCTGGGCTCCTCCCAGCCCCTCCCCTTGGCATAGGTAAGAGGGGTTCTGGGATGCCCTCGGCAGCAGTCTGACCCCTCCCATCTGGGTAAGGCACCAGGGCCCGCCTTGCATCTGCTGGGCTGCTTCCCTCAGAGACAGGGATAGGTCCATCCGAGCGATCCCTCTCCTCCAACTGGGCAATCAGCTGTTCCTTGGTGGACCTCCCGATGTGCAGCCCCCTCTGCCTGCACAGCTCCACCAGGTCGCTCTTCAGGCGTTTAGCGTACATCTCCCCGCTGGCCACTCGTGGACCTGTGTGCTCACAGCTCCCCACGGTTTCCAGAAGGAACCCCTAGTGTGCCAGCCCTTCTCCAGGTCACCACCTCTCTCCCAGGGTCAAGCCGCAGACTCAGTCGCCCCTGAGCCTGCTCGCCGCAGTCCCCAGGGGGACCCTGTTATTGCAACAGTCCTTCTCGCTGGTCACACACTCCCAGGGGTTAAGCGTAGCTCCTCCGCCCCCCCAAAACCGCTCCTCTCTGAGCCTTCAGCACGCCTGGTCCTCGTTAACTCCCATCTTCGTTTTACTGCTCCCCAGTCACTTACTGCAGGAAGCGCCGTCCGCGGGGTGCAATAGATCCCACCACTACCATGGGCAGCGATCCCCTGGGAGAATACCATGAGGGGGAAAGGAGTCCACGAGAGCTGGCTGTATTTTAAAGGATACTTATTGAAGTTACAGGGACAAACCATCCCGATGTGTAGAAAGAATAGTAAATATGGCAGGCGACCAGCTTGGCTTAACAGTGAAATCCTTGCTGATCTTGAACACAAAAAAGAAGCTTACAAGAAGTGGAAGATTGGACAAATGACCAGGGAGGAGTATATAAATATTGCTCGGTCATGTAGGAATGGAATCAGGAAGGCTAAATCACACCTGGAGTTGCAGCTAGCAAGAGATGTTAAGAGTAACAAGAAGGGTTTCTTCAGGTATGTTGGCAACAAGAAGAAAGTCAAGGAAAGTGTGGGCCCCTTACTGAATGAGGGAGGCAACCTAGTGACAGAGGATGTGGAAAAAGCTAATGTACTCAATGCTTTTTTGCCTCTGTCTTCGCTAACAAGGTCAGCTCCCAGACTGCTGCACTGGGCAGCACAGCATGGGGAGGAGGTGACCAGCCCTCTGTGGAGAGAGAAGTGGTTCGGGACTATTTAGAAAAGCTGGACGAGCACAAGTCCATGGGGCCGGATGCGCTGCATCCGAGAGTGCTAAAGGAGTTGGCGGATGTGATTGCAGAGCCATTGGCTATTATCTTTGAAAACTCATGGTGATCCGGGGGAAGTCCCGGACGACTGGAAAAAGGCTAATGTAGTGCCCATCTTTAAAAAAGGGAAGAAGGAGGATCCTGGGAACTACAGGCCAGTCAGCCTCACCTCAGTCCCTGGAAAAATCATGGAGCAGGTCCTCAAGGAATCAATTCTGAAGCACTTAGAGGAGAGGAAAGTGATCAGGAACAGTAAGCATGGATTCACCAAGGGCAAGTCATGCCTGACTATTCTAATTGCCTTCTATGATGAGATAACTGGCTCTGTGAATGAGGGGAAAGCAGTGGACATGTTGTTCCTTGACTTTAGCAAAGCTTTTGACACGGTCTCCCACAGTATTCTTGCCAGCAAGTTAAAGAAGTATGGGCTGGATGAATGCACTATAAGGTGGGTAGAAAGCTGGCTAGATTGTCGGGCTCAACGGGCAGTGATCAATGGCTCCATGTGTAGTTGGCAGCCGGTATCAAGTGGAGTGCCCCAAGGGTCGATCCTGGGGCCGGTTTTGTTCAATATCTTCATTAATGATCTGGAGGATGGTGTGGATTGCACCCTCAGCAAGTTTGCAGATGACCCTAAACTGGGAGGAGAGGTAGATACGCTGGAGGGTAGGGATAGGATACAGAGGGACCTAGACAAATTAGAGGATTGGGCCAAAAGAGATCTGATGAGGTTCAACAAGGACAAGTGCAGAGTCCTGCACTTAGGACGGAAGAATCCAATGCACCGCTACAGACTAGGGACCGAATGGCTCGTCAGCAGTTCTGCGGAAAAGGACCTAGGGGTGACAGTGGACGAGAAGCTGGATATGAGTCAGCAGTGTGCCCTTGTTGCCAAGAAGGCCAATGGCATTTTGGGATGTATACGTAGGGGCATAGCGAGCAGATCGAGGGACGTGATCGTTCCCCTCTATTCGACATTGGTGAGGCCTCATCTGGAGTACTGTGTCCAGTTTTGGGCCCCACACTACAAGAAGGATGTGGAAAAATTGGAAAGAGTCCAGCGGAGGGCAACAAAAATGATGAGGGGGCTGGAACACATGACTTATGAGGAGAGGCTGAGGGAACTGGGGAGGTTTAGTCTACGGAAGAGAAGAATGAGGGGGGATTTGATAGCTGCTTTCAAGTACCTGAAAGGGGGTTCCAAAGAGGATGGATCTAGACTATTCTCAGTGGTAGCAGATGACAGAACGAGGAGTAATGGTCTCAAGTTGCAGTGGGGGAGGTTTAGGTTGGATATTAGGAAAAACTTTTTCACTAGGAGGGTGGTGAAACACTAGAATGCGTTGCCTAGGGAGGTGGTGGAATCTCCTTCCCTAGAAGTTTTTAAGGTCAGGCTTGACAAAGCCCTGGCTGGGATGATTGAGTTGGGGATTGGTCCTGCTTTGAGCAGGGGGTTGGACTAGATGACCTCCTGAGGTCCCTTCCAACCCTGATATTCTATGATTCTGTACCACCAGTTGTTAGAAAGAGTGGGGGAGTCAGGATCCTGTACCCTTGTTTCCTGCAATTCACATTCACTGTGACTCTCAGCCAGCCAGTAAAACAGAAGGTTTATTATATGACAGGAACATGGTCTAAACCAGAGCTTGTAGGTGCAGAGAACAGGACCCCTCAGCCGGGTCCATTTTGGGGGGCAGTGAGCCAGACAACCACGTCTGCACTTCACTCCATGTCCCCATCTAGCCCCAAATTGATTCCGCCTCCAGCCCCTCCTCTGGGCTTTGTTCCTTTCCCTGGCCAGGAGGTCACCGGATTCCTTTGTTCTCTAACCCCTTTAGCTCTCCCCTTGCAGGGGGGAAGGGCCCAGGCCATCAGTTGCCAGGAAACAGGGTGTCGGCCATTCTCTGTGTCCAGACCCCTGCACACACCTGCCCTCTAGGGCTCTGCAACGATCATACACCCTTATCCCACCCCCTAGATACTTAAGAACTGCCTAGGGGAAACTGAGGCACCCCCACACTATTCAGAGGAAACATTAAGAACAGTCCTGCTTCATCACACCCCGCCTCCTGGCTCAGGTTACAGGCTCTCAGGTATCCCATCCCCAGTGAAACTCCCCTGCCAGATTCCCAGGTCACCACTCCCCGCTCCCTGCTGCGTCACACCAATTCAAGACAAATTGCTTCAAGCAGGGCAGTCACAGCCGAAGGCTGGGGTTTTTCCACCTCTAAGGCAAACCAAACCAGCCAGCCAGAGAGGACTTTGGTCTCACCCCACTGGCTAACCACAAGTCACCCAAGCAATTCCCTTAGACACTCCAGTTTCCCAGGATCACCACCGGTGCCACTCGTTATGGGGATGAATGGGTATGAAAACCAACACCCCAGTAAAAGAAAAAAGGTTCCCTCGATCCCAAAGGACCAAGTCCCAGACCCAGGTCAATGTACAAATCAGATCTTACCCACAAATCACACTGTTGCCAATCCCTTAGAATCTGAAATCTAAAGGTTTATTCATAAAAGAGAGAGACGAGAGCTAGAATGGGTTCAATGGAATCAATGACAGACAGTGATGGCCAAGTTCTTGGTTCGGGCTTGTAGCAGTGTTGGAATAAACGGCAGGTTCAAATCAAGTCTCTGGAGAACATCCCCAGCTGGGATGGGTCCTTCAGACCTTGGTTCAGAGCTTCCGTTTGTAGCAAAGTCCCTCCAGAGGTAAGAACTAGGATTGAAGACAAGATGGCGGAGCTACAGCAGCATGTATAGTCTCTTGCCATGTGGTCTTTCTTCCTTTGTCCCAAGGACAAGCTGCCCATCCCCTGGCCTGGAAACACCTCAGAGTTCTCTCCATAGGCAGGTCCCTGCACACCTTGTGTGACTCAGCAGGGCGGGGGGAGTGTTGACCTGGGAATGGGCCCTGGGGAGGGGAGACCTGAGAGCCTGTCACCTGAGCCAGGAGGGGGAGGGGGAGGTGACACCTCTGCCCAGGAATGTGGACAGAGGCTGCAGGAGGGGGCCTGCTGGGGGGGTTAGTTTCAGTTGGGTGCTGGGTGGAGGAACGCAGGGAACCCCAGGGCTGGGGTCTAAGCTCCCTGCTCCCCCAGAAGGACTTGACTGAGGGGTCCTGGGTGTACCCAGAAGCTCTGTTTTGGGTTGTGTTCCTGTTGTCCAATAGACCTTCTATTTTACTGGCTGGCTGAGAGACTCAGTGAATCCCAGGAAGGGGGGGTGCAGGGCCTGGACTCCCCCAAACTCCATGACAACTGGTGGCAGCGGTGGGATGTACTGCACCCTGTGAACGGCGCTTCCTGCAGTAAGTGACTGGGGAGCAGTAAAACGAAGGGGGATTGATGGGGACCAGGGGTGCTGAAGATTCAGAGAGAGACGGTTTCCTGGAAACCGTGGAAAGCTGCCCGGCCTGCGAGTGGCCAGCAGGGAGATGTACGCTAAACGCCTTAAGAGTGACCTGGTGGAGCTGTGCAGGGAGAGGGAGCTGCGCATAGTATCATAGAATATCAGGGTTGGAAGGGACCTCAGGAGGTCATCTAGTCCAACCCCCTGCTCAAAAGCAGGACCCATCCCCAATTAAATCATCCCAGCCAGGGCTTTGTCAAGCCTGACCTTAAAAACTTCTAAGGAAGGAGATTCTACCACCTCCCTAGGTAACGCATTCCAGTGTTTCACCACCCTCCTAGTGAAAAAGTTTTTCCTAATATCCAACCTAAACCTCCCCCACTGCATTGGGAGGTCCACCAAGGAACAGCTTATTGCCCAGTTGGAGGAGAGGGATCGCTTGGATGACCCGATCCCTGTCCCGGAGGGAAGCTGCCTGGCGGACGCAGCGTGGGCCCTGGGGCCTGACCGGGCTGGGAAGGGTCTGACTGCTGCCGAGGACATCCCGAGACCCTTCGTACCTAGGCCCGGCGGGAGGGGTTGGGGGAAGCCCGGCGAATACTGAGGGCACCCTGACCCCAGCAGCCAACAGGGGATCGTCCCAGCGGAGCTCCCCATCCCTGGAGCGGATGTGGCTGGAATGGGAGAGGGAGTTGAAAATGAGGGAGCTGGAGGATCATGAAAAGCACCGTCAGCATGAGCGGGAAGAGAAGGAGAAACGATGTAAGCATGAGCAGGAGGAGAAGGAGCGGGAATGTCAGGAGAAGGAGAGGCAACGTAGGCATGAGCAGGAGGAGAAGGAAAAACAAAGACTGCATGAACTGGAGCTGGCCAGGCTGAGGAGCAGTGGGGCCCCGGCTGCGGTGAGTGTGGGGGGACCCAAGACTGCAAGGAGCTTTGATAAGTGCTTCCTGGCCCAGCGGAAGGAGGGGGAGGACATAGATAGCTTCCTGACGGCCTTTGAGAATGCCTGCGAGATGCACAGGGTTGACCCCGCAGACAGGCTCCAGTTCCTCACCCCCTTATTGGACCCCAAAGCCGTGGAGGTGTACAGCCGAATGACAGGCCGGAGGCAGGGGACTATGAACTGTTCAAACAGGCCCTGCTCCGTGAATTTGGGGCTGACCCCCGAGATGTACCGGAGAAGGTTCCGGAGTCAGCGTAAAACGCCTGAGGTCACCTACCTACAACTGGTCAACCGGATGCAGGGGTATGCCTGCAAGTGGACAGCTGGGGCCCGAGCTAAAGAGGACCTGCTTGACCTAATCGTACTGGAGCAACTGTATGAACAGTGCCCTTCCGACCTGAGGCTGTGGCTGGTGGACAAAAAGCTGGAGAACCCCCAGCACGCAGGGCAGCTGGCCGACGAGTTTGTGAACAGTCGGTCACGGGGTAGCCGGGAGGAGTCCCAAAAGAACAGGCCCCCCCCGATGCAGAGAGAGAGTCACCAGGGGGCCTCCCAGAGGGGAAATAGGGAGAACCCCCTCCCAAGGGGGACGCCTGGCGTCGGGCCCCTCCGACCCGCTCGAGGGGACCAACGTGACCTGAGCTGCTATCACTGTGGCCAGAGAGGCCACGTACGGACCCAGTGCCCCGGGCTCAGGGACAGACTGAGCAGACCCAACCTACCCAGGGTTAACTGGGTAGGGACCCAGCTGGATGAGGGGCCGATGACCCAGGCAAGGGGGGCTGCCAGCTTACCACCTGCTCAGGAGGGAAGAGTACCCCAGGCCAGCTCCGCCAGAGGGCTGGAGGCTCTGGACTCAGGGTGCTCGGTTTACAGGGAGGGCGCGGGGCTGTCCCTCCGGAGAAAGTGCCTTGTTCCCCTGGAGGTGGATGGGAGGAAGGTCAATGGATACTGGGATACGGGCGCGGAGGTGACGCTGGCCCGGCCCGAGGTGGTGGCCCCAGATCGGGTGGTGCCCAACACCTACCTGACCCTGACGGGGGTGGGCGGGACCCCATTTAAGGTGCCCGTGGCAAGGGTACACCTGAAATGGGGGGCCAAGGAGGGCCCCAAGGATGTGGGGGTACACCACCATTTGCCCACTGAAGTTTTGATGGGGGGAGACCTAGAGGACTGGCCAAGCAAGCCCCAGACCGCCCTGGTTGTGACCAGTAGCCAGAGGCGGCGAGGGGCACTGCTCCCTGACCTCGGGGAGGGTACCACACCGGAGGCGCAGGACTCTTCCCTGGTAGGGAGGGAGCGCCGAGGGGCACGGCTCAGAGAGGCTGAGGCCTCAGGCCTGGCCACTGAGGGGGAACCGGGCCCCATCCCTTCCCCAGCCGCTGAGTTCCAGGCCGAGTTGAGGAAAGATCCCTCCTTGCGGAAGCTCAGGGACCTGGCCAACCTCAGTGTGGTACGGACCATGAGGAGAGGCTGCCAGGAGAGGTTCCGGTGGGAGAAGGGGTTCCTGTACCGAGAATGGGCTCCCACAAGGGAAGTAGAGTCCTGTGGGACCAGGAGGCAGCTGGTGGTCCCCCAGAAGTATCGCCGCAAGCTCCTGTACCTGGCCCATGACATCCCCCTCTCAGGGCACCAGGGAATCCAGCGCACCCGGACAGAGGTTGCTACAGAACTTTTACTGGCCCGGGGTCTTTACCACGGTCCGGCAGTATTGCCGATCCTCTGACCCCTGTCAGAGGGTGGGGAAGGCCCGGGACAAGGGGAAAGTGGCTTTGAGACCTTTGCCCATCATAGAGGAGCCTTTCCAGAAGGTGGCCATGGACATCGTGGGGCCTCTCAGCAAGACGACCCGGTTGGGGAAGAAATACATTCTGGTGGAGGTAGATTTTGCCACCCGCTACCCCAAGGCAGTGCCCTTAGCCTCCATTGAAGCCGACACCGTGGCCGATGCGCTCCTGACCATTTTCAGCCGGGTGGGGTTCCCCAAATAAGTCTTGACAGACCAAGGCTCCAACTTCATATCGGCCCTGCTCCGGTGCTTGTGGGAGAAATGTGGGGTCCGGCACGACTGGGCCTCAGCTTATCACCCCAGTCCAATGGGCTGGTGGAGAGGTTCAATGGGACGCTAAAGATGATGCTGAAAACCTTTATGAACAGCACCCGCAGGATCGGGACAAGTACTCACCTCACCTGCTGTTCGCGTACAGAGAGGTGCCCCAGGAGTCTACCGGATTTTCGCCTGTCGAACTGTTATATGGAAGGAGGGTGAGGGGCCCCCGGACCTGATGAGAGACGAATGGGAGGGGAAGGCCACTCCCGATGGAGAGTCAGTGGTGGAGTATGTTCTGATCTTCCGAGAGAGACTGGCTGAACTCATGGGCCTGGCCAGGGAGAATCTGGCCAGAGCCCAGAAGAAGCAGAAGGTCTGGTATGACCGCACGGCGCGGGCCCGGGCCTACGCCACCGGGGATCCGGTGATGGTTCTCAGCCCAGTGAGAAAGAACAAACTACAGGCCGCCTGGGAGGGCTCTTTCAAGGTTGTCAAGCAGCTCAATGAGGTAAACTATGTGGTGGAGCTGTCGAACCGGGCGCACCACCGCCGGGTGTACCATGTGAATATGATGAAGCCATATTATGCCAGGGGGAATGTGGTGTTGGCCGTGTGTGGACAGTGGGAGGAGCAGGGAGATGACCCTTTAGTAGATCTATTCCCTGAGACCAGAGCTGGTTCCCCCCTGCAAACAAATCCCCTCTCAGATCAGCTAACCCCTGCCCAGCAAGTTGACGTCAGGGGAGTGCTGCATCCGTACCGACAGCTGTTTTCCAACCAGCCTGGACGCCCTAATCTGACTGTCCACCGGGTGCAGACCGGGTCGCACCCGCCGATAAGATGCTCCCCCTTCCGAGTCACAGGGAAAACTGCTCAGGACCTGGAAAGAGAGGTCCGGGACATGCTGGCTTTGGGGGTGATCCAGCCATCTGCCAGCCCTTGGGCCTCGCCGGTGGTGCTGGTCCCCAAAAAGGACGGGTCGATCCGGTTCTGTGTGGACTATCGGAAGCTCAATGCCAACACTGTATCTGATGCCTACCCA